>NC_090733.1:110421201-110426201 GCF_036898095.1 Palaemon carinicauda
AGTTACTAGGTAGAGATAGAAACCACATATGCCCGGGTCGTTGTGATAGAAGGAGATAAAGTAAGAAAATATCCTTAAACCTAATTGATTAACACAGTTAAATGGCAATAAACATACATTGTGAAAACCAAAAAAAATAAACGTCATCCAGCTAATATCAATTAACTCTTCTACAAATACCATTCCCTCAGCAACACGTCACATAGTTTTATCTCCAACTGTAAATGTCAGCAATACCACCAAGTAGGAGACACTCAACATACGTCGTCTATGGGTTGGATTGGTCACAGTATAACACACAGGGTCTCGGATCTTACCCTTTCTCCGCCACTGGGAGGCCCCTTGACGACTCCAGAGGTTCAGCAAGCTGAGGGCACGGGCAACGATGGATGAAGCTCGCATCCAAAAGAACGAAATGTAAGGCAGGGCATGACACGAACTGAAGAGACGTCAGTACAAATATAATTCATAGGGGATGGCAAGGAACACCTCCAAAAATGCCACCAGCTGCACAAACATCGAGGACGTCTTCAGAATACTTCACAAAACTTGCCACAAGCCGTCAGGAAATATGGGAGCTGAAAACCTCTCTATAAGGAGCCGAGTCGCTAACTGTCGTCTTTTCCCTCCAAAGGGCCCCACATCACCAGCGGGGACGAAAACAAAACGGGCGATGAACAGCCGAAAGATCATCAACATGAAAAAGATAAAAACACTTACATGGGTGACGTATCAATTTAAAACTATAATTACCCTTTGAGGGGAGGAAAACATCCCCAAGTCCAGCCTTCAAAAGACATATAAACAAAACTGGACAAAACTGGACAAAAACAAGCAAAAATTTACTTTAAAGTGCAAAAATCAAATGCACAGAAAAAATAGAAAAAATGAATTAAATACGTTAATTCCATTACACCTCCCCACCAAAGAAAAAAAAATTTCTAAAAGAAAATTTTTTTCAAAAATTCAAATAAAATTACTTGACTTAGTAAGATACATTAGTGGAAACCTAGAAAAAAATAATGCATGATTATTATTGCAGACAATTCATTCTATTGTAAAGGTCCTTGACAAAACGTCGGGAATTACATTATCCCTACCTGGTATATGCCGTATCTCGAGATCATACTCTTGGAGAGTCAAACTCCACCTAAGAATTCGCATATTTTTATCTTTGAAACGTTGGATAAAGACTAAGGGGTTGTGGTCATTATAAACTACAATAGGATACTTAGAATTACTTAAATAAACATCAAAATGGGTCACTGCCTTTATTAGACACAATGCCTCCTTTTCTATTGTAGAATATTTTCTTTCTGCTGTCGACAATTTCTTGGAGAAGTAAGCAACAGGGTGTAGAGTTCCCTTGTCATCCTCTTGTAATAGAACAGCACCGAGTCCCAAGTCGCTGGCATCGGTACCTAACCTGAAAGGCAATTTAAAATCCGGGGAGCGTAACAATGGGTAACTAATCAAGGTGGCTTTCAGTCTTTCGAAAGCCCCCTGACAATCATCAGACCAGTTAAATTTAACAACTTTCTTTAACAGGTTTGTAAGAGGGTTAGCTATGTCAGAAAAATTGCAAATAAATTTACGATAATATCCGACCATACCTAGGAAACGCCTAACGCCCCTTTTATTAAGAGGTACGGGAAAATCTGCAACTGCCTCCACATTGGCCTTCTTAGGGGCGACCTTACCCAGGCCCACCTCATGGCCGAGGTAAATTACTTTTGCCTGAGCGAAGTCGCTCTTTTTCAGATTTACCACGAGGCCAGCCTTCTGCAAAACCTGAAACAAAGCTCTCAATCTTTTAAGATGAGTCTTCCAATCATCACTATAAATGATAAGGTCATCTATGTAGACAACGCAACCCTCCAAATTCTGTGTTATGTAATTCATCAACCTTTGGAAGGTAGCAGCCGCATTTTTCATTCCGAATGGCATTACCTTGCATTCGAAAAGGCCGTCACCTGTCACAAAGGCTGAAATCTGTCTCGCCTGGGGTGAAAGACCGACCTGCCAATAGCCTTTTAAAAGATCTAATTTTGTCAAAAATTTGGCAGACCCAACACGATCAATACAGTCTTCCACCCTGGGTAGAGGAAAGGAATCTGTTCTGGTTACAACATTCATCTTTCTATAGTCGAAGCATAGACGGTGTTGTCCGCCTTCTTTTTTAACTAATACCACAGGCGAACTCCACGGACTACTGCTGGGTACAATTAAATCATTATCCAACATATATCGCACCTCCTCTCTCACAATGTCTCTCTTTACTGGGTTAAGTCGGTAGGGGCATTGTTTAATAGGTTTAGAATCCCCCACATCCACATCATGTTCTAGAACCGTAGTCCTACCTGGAGTGTCTTGAAAAATATCTCTGTATTCATTAATCAGGGTAATTAATGATACAGACCTGTCGTGATCCAAATGCTGAAATTTAATTTGTAAATTATTCAATATTTCAGAATTGCTGTTCAATGCATCAGGTGTAACAGATAATTTATTATTAACTACCGATTCTACCGTATCTACTTCTCTGTCTACTTCTACATTGACTAAGGTGACGGGATCCACGTCTACATTTTCAACTAATTCTACATCTCTACTTACATAAGGTTTAAGCATATTAATATGGCATACTCGAGTTTTTCTCCTTTTACCTGGGGTCTCTATCAAATAATTCACATCATTATATTTCTTTAGAACTTTCCAGGGCCCTGAAAACTGCGCCCTCAGAGGATTTCCTGGGAAGGGCAATAAAACTAAAACACTATCACCAGGTTTAAACACCCTTTTTTGAGTCCCAACATCGTATTTGTTTTTCATCACCTCCAGGCTTTCAGCTAAATTCTCTTTAGCAAACTCCCAAGCCTTTCTTAATTTCTCTTGAAGTCCTGACAAATAATCAAGAATGTTTATCTCAGGAGTCTCCCCCTCCAAATGTTCACGTACAACTTCCAAGGGCCCATGCACACAATGCCCGAAAATAAGCTCGAAAGGGGAGTATCCCAAAGCCTCATTAGGAACGGAACGAATGGCAAATAAGGCATACGGGACCTCCTTATCCCACTCTCTTCCTGACTCCATGCAAAACTTTCTCAAAATAGACTTTAGGGTCTGGTGGAACCGTTCCACCTGGCCCTGACTCTCAGGGTGATATGGGGAAGAGGTAATGTGTTTTACCCCTAATTCAGACATTTTATTCTTAAAATACTTGCTTGTGAAATTAGTAGCACAATCAGATTGCAAAGTGCGAGGTATACCAAACTTAGTAAAGAAGCCGATTAAATTATCAACGATCTTTTCACTCCGAATACTCCTCATGGGAATAGCCTCCGGGAAGCGAGACATCCGATCCACAATTGTTAATGAATACTCATTACCACCGCGCGTCCGCGGGAGAGGACCAACGACATCGATCACCACCTCCCCAAAAGGCTCCCCAACTGAAGGTATGGGAATGAGTGGGGCTTTACGTATCTTTTGGTTGGGCTTCCCCACCAACTGACACACTTTGCAAGAAAGTACATATTGCTTTATATCTCTGCGCATTCGGGGCCAATAAAAATGTTATGCGACCTTCTGAAAAGTTTTTCTGACCCCAAAATGCCCAGCAAGATTATTTTCATGAGCCAAAAACAAAATTTTGTTCCTATACTCATCAGGAACTACCAACTGACGAAAAACTTCTACCTGGTCAGCAGGTGCAACAGCTGACCTACTAACCCTGTAAAGCAACCCTTTCTCTTTACAGAATACTGGCTTAGATAAATCACTAATATCACTACTAATTGCTTCATTAAATTCAACAGTCTGGGCTTTTCTGAAAGCCTTGGAATCCCACACCACGTCTCGAAAATTAAGTACACCATTTGTCACAAAGTCAGTCTTATGTCCATCAATCACATCCAAATCCAACTCGACCTCAGCCAGGTCAACCTCTTTTGCCTTTGACCTCGTTATCACAGAGATAGGTTTTAAAATATCATTTATAGGACAGTGGTTGTCCCCTACTTCGACCACAGACAGAATTGGAAAAATACAAGATTCATCCGTAATGGATAAATCGTTAGCAAAAATTACATCTATCTTGGGAATTGGCAAACTATCAACAACAGCCAACTTTACCTCGCCTGAAAAATAATTAGTATCAAGAAAAAAGGCTTCTAATGGGTATGAATTCACTGTGTTCGGGAAACCACCCAATACGACATACTCATCATCCTTATATACATATCCATCCGGGACAGACCCTCGTAAAATTAATGACTGAGCGGCCCCAGTATCTCTCAATACTTTAACGTTTGTCCCAATCCGTTTAGTCGTATCCGTAAAAATAGATCCGTCAGTTATGTACTTACGAAATCTAAGTCATCTAGATTCGTCTTCCTTTGGCGGTTCAGCTGCTGTTACAACGTTAACAGGTTTCGGGTTTCTTTCGAAATATTTCTTTCTCGAGAAACACTGAGACTCGACATGACCTCTTCTGCTACACCAAAAACAGACTATTCCTGATCCCGAAGCCTTACTGTTCCCTACATTCCTACTAGTATTAACATAACTGCGAGAATTACCATCATTTAAACTACTACTAGTTTCATTATCATTATCACTATAACTATTATTCTTATTTCTGTCAAAATCGGGTTTCTCTGACTCTTGTTGTCTGTTCTGGTTATTCCTTCTCCAACCACCACTGAAAAATTTCTTATTGTTTACAGATACTTCCCTAGTTACCTTTTCCCGCTTGTGGCCGAGGGAATACTCGTCCGACGCAAAAGCGATCTCCTGCAAGGAGTCCAGTTTCAACTCGTCCAAATGTATTTTTAACTCTCTAACCACATTCCTTTTAAATTCCTCTACCAGAATTAATGCTTTTAATTTAGAAAAATTATCAATATCCTTTGACTTCAACCAGTCCTCACAAAACTGCTCCTTATGCCTCGCAAATTCCACAAATGTCATCCCTGACTCTTTCTTAAAATTGCGAAATT
>NC_090733.1:110431201-110451201 GCF_036898095.1 Palaemon carinicauda
CTAGTCACAAGATTTTAATTTTGTTCTTAGTTCACCATTTTAGATTTATATGGGTAATTGTGCCGTAAATGGGGTAACAGGAATTTGACATAGTTTGTTAAAATAATATATAGTTACAAGTAAAGAATAAGCGTTAACCGACTTCTTATTCTTTTAAATGATGGGTACTACTTTAAGGAAAAAGTTCCGCTGTATATTGCACTTCTTGGTAGCTAGTGACTTGGCAAAGTTACTAACACACACACACACACACACACACACACATATATATATATATATATATATATATATATATATATATATACATATATATATATATAAATTATATATATATATAAATTATATATAATATATATATATATATATATATATATATATGTGTGTGTGTGTGTGTGTGTGGGTGTGTGTGTGTGTGTGCTTGTGTGTGTGAGCCTGCGCGTGTGCGTGTATGATATATAATGTATAATACAAAATATATATGATTTTACTATATAATATACAATATATGATATAACATATAGATATATATTGTATATATAAAACTGTGAGAGTGGATATGCACAAGTTATAGTATTTTTATTGTAGCTATGATGAATTACTTTGTTTTGACCGCAGATATCAAATGAAAATCCACAATGATTTTTTATGAGTGAATGCTGTATTTTCTAAAAATATTTTGTATGGAATTCTTTTAAAATAGTGTTTGGTCATGTCCATTATTGTGGATTTTGATTGAATAATACTCCTGAATAATTAAATAGGAATCTGAATGAATGTATATGATACACATTGTGTAAATTTAGGTAATATGCACATTTATGGGTTTGCATGCGATTTATATTTTTAGAAATTTGTTCCATGGTTGAAATAAATATTCTTTCCTTGTAACATCATTATTAATCTCAATGATACTAAGCAGGAAATGCCAAACTTGTTCACAATTTTTCATTATTAGTTAGTGATCATATGAGGCTTTATTTCAGTCATCTTTTCTATATCCTAGTGGAAAGGATATATTTCTTGGGTTTTTTTCTAGCAAAAGCATCATATGTTAGGATATAATGTTCCATTAAAGAAGAAGAAAAGTTATATGAGGTAAAGAAGTATGGCGAAATAGTGATGAAATTATCAAAATGGAATTATAATATACAAAAAAAAAAAAAAAAGACAGCTTGGATGAATGAAAGTATGGTAAAATATAAGTTGCCAATTATTGTAAATAATTACATATAGAAAAAAATAATTCACAATATAATTCACTATATTATAGTATTAGTAATAACTAATGCATTATAATAAAAACAACTCTTTGATATCATAACAACAGACTAAGTTGTGGAATGATATTCCTTGTCGGGTAATTGAATCGGTGGAATTTCAAAAATTCAAACTTGCAACGAATGATTTTATGTTGAACACGCTGACATGGTATCTTTTAATAGTTTATTTTAGAAAGATCTATTTTAATGTTGCTTCTGTTCTTAAAATGTTATTTTAATTGTACATTGCTTCCCTTGTAGTTAATTTATTTCCTTATTCCCTTTCCTTGGGCTATGTTTTCCTGTTGGAGCCCTTGGGCTTATAGCATCCTGCTTTTCCAACTAGAGTTGTAGCTTAGGTGATAATAATAATAATGATAATAATAATAATAATAATAATAATAATATTATTAATATTATTATTATTATTATTATTATTGCTATTATTATAATAATAATAATAATAATAATAATAATATTATTATTATTATTATTATTATTATTATTGCTATTATTATAATAATAATAATAATAATAATAATAATAATAATAATAATAATAATAATAATAATAATAATAACAATTGAAGAGTAAAATAGCATGAGCTATTAGAAAGGATAATATTAATGATGTTGATGATGATGATGATGATGATTATAATAATAATGTCATTAACTGAACAGTAAAATCGCATGAGTTATTAGATGAAATCCCACAAGGACCGAAGATCAGCAGTCTCTCATAAGGAGACATGGGAGGGGAGTAAGTTCGACACTCCCCATTTGTCAAGTGTGACTCCAGATCTAATTATAACTTCATCTCGGAACTCGTGAGCGTCAGTTACAGCTGAGATCTTGCAATATATGAATATAATCTTCCTCTGCTGGAGATTACCAGTTGTAGATAATCCAAGACACTTACAGGCAAATATTTGGTTCAGGAATGTATTTTCAGTAATTTATTATTATTATTATTATTATTATTATTATTATTATTATTGTTGTTGTTGTTGTTGTTGTTGTTGCTGATATCATTACTATAATATTCTAGTTGTTGATGATGTTATTACTAATTTTATTATTATTGTTGTTGTTGTTGTTGTTATTGTTTAATAGTGATGTAATTTTTGTTGTCTTCGGATTCAATCGTTAAACCATTTCTTTTTAATATCAGATTCACAACTATGTGAGACATAAAATACTTATATCATCGTAATTTTCTTATTTTGGAAGGTTATACATTTACATAAAAATTTACAATATATCGCAGTGCCACTATTTTGTGTTTAGGGACTCCTGACTGAAGTTAATCCCAGTAAACCATCGATTTGCTCAACGATTATCTCGGTAAACACGTGATTTAATAGGACTTGGGGAAATGCAATTGACCCTCCCTTCGATTACTTATAAACAAGAGAGAGAGAGAGAGAGAGAGAGAGAGAGAGAGAGAGAGAGAGAGAGAGAGAGAGAGAGAGAGGGAGACGGTCAACTGATAGTAATGTTTTGTTTCTGTTGTTTTTATTATTATTATTTCTTGCTAAGCCACAACCCTACTTAGAAAAGTAGGATGTATAAGCCCAAGGGCTCTAACAGGTAAAATAGCACAGTGAGGAAAGGAAATATGGAAATAAATAAACTACAAGAGAAGTGATGAACAATTGAAATAAAATATTTTAACAACAGTAACAACATTGAAATGAATATTTCATATATAAACAATAAAAACGTCCAAAAAAAAAAAATATCAGAGGAAGACAAATAAGATTAAATAGTGTGCACGAGTGTACCCTCAAGCAAGAGAACTCTACCCCAAGACATTGGAAGATAATGGTGCAGAGGCTATGGCCTTACCTAAGACTAGAGAACAATGATTTGATTTTGGAGTGTCCTTCTCTTATAAGAGCTGCTTACCATAGCTAGAGTCTCATCTACCCTTACAGAGAGGAAAGTAGCAACTAAACAAATACAGTGCAGTAGTTAATCCCTTAAGGGAAGAAGAATTCTTTGGTAATCTCAATGTTGTTAAGGGTATGAGGAAAGAAGAGCATGTGAAATTAATAGGCCACACTATTCGTTGTATGTGTAGGCAAAAGAAGAATGAGCCGTAACGAGAGAGAGGGATCCAATTAGTAGGCTACTGTCTGTTAGTCAAAGGACTCAATAACTCTCTCATCATCATCATCTCCTACGCCTATTGACGCAAAGGGCCTTGGTTAGATTTTGCCAATCGTCTCTATCTTGAACTCTTAATTCCTTACTTCTCAATTCATTTGTTCATAGTCCTCGGCCACGTAGGCCTAGGTCTTTCAACTCTTCTAGTGCCTTGTGGAACCTAGCTGAACGTTTGGTGAACTAATCTCTCTTGGGGCCCAAACTATCATCTACCCCTCATCATGATCTCATCCACATATGGCACTCGAGTAATCTCTATTATAGTTTCATTTCTAAGCCTGTCTTGCCATTTAACTCCCAATATCCTTCTGAGGGCTTTGTTCTCAAATCTACTAAATTTATTGGAGATTTTTTCATTGTCATGCTATGACTCATGTCCATAGAGTAACACCGATCTCACTAAACTGATATATAGCCTGATTTTATATATAATTTCAGGCGATTTGATTTCCAAATTTTACTTAACCTAGCCTTTGTCTGATATGCTTTTTTCAATCTTTCACTAAACTCTAATTTTAAAAACCCTATATTAGAGATCTTAGTTCCTAAATACTTAAATAATTCTACCGCATTAATCCTTTCTCCTTCCAATGATATTTCATCTTCCATTGCAAATCGTGTGGTGATCTGCTAACAAGCATCATCAGCATATTCTAAGTCTGTTAATTTTCTATCACCAATCCAGTCCAATTCTTTCCCCGTCATCTCCGACTGTTCTACGCGTTACAAAATCCATGAGGAGGATAAACAACGTAGGTGACAACACATTCTATTGGAGTACTACGCTGTTCACTGGAAATTCATTTGATAAGACTCCATTAACATTAACTTGCGCTTGCTATGCTCATGAACAGACTTAATCAAATTCACATATTTAAGAGGAATTCCATAATAACGCAGGACTCGCCACAAAATTGGCCGGTGCACACTATCAAAGGCCTTTCCATAGTCCACAAATGCCATCAAAACTGAATTCCTATATTCTACGCATTGCTGTACATGTCTCAAAATGGAAATTTGGTCAGTACAACTTCTACCTTTCTAAATCCTGCTTGTTCATCTCTCAGATTTTCATCTATCTTTCTCTCCAGCCTCTTTAGAATAAGCATACTATATATTTTCATAACTCTCTAGCCGTATTATTTTCTAAACGTTTCCTGTCTTCTAGGATATAGTTTGATATCATTTGAATATATCGTTATTTTTATTCCTGATATTTGTTTAATGTATGGCGTTGGACGAAATCATAAAAAGACGAAAATACCTTCTAATGGAATAAATCTTGATTTTTTATCTGCGTATTCCTAATGCTTTCAAATTCACATGCATCGAAAGAGGTTCACTTTGGTCAAAGGTTTGATACTGTACAATAATACTTTTAAGTGAAACTTTATCATGAAACACTTTTTTTTTTAATATATCCACTTATTTTTTTTTAATATATCCACTTATTTTTTTTTAATATATCCACTTATTTGGATATTTTAATTGAACAAAAAAATGACTAATATGGAAAGTCTTTGACATTTTCGGTGCTCAGTCTATCTTGAGGAAAAGTTTCAACACTTTCATTTTCCCTTGATTCGAGTATTGTTTTCCTGTCTGGTCTTCAGCTGCTGACTCTCGTCTGAATTTGTTGGATAGAAACTTGCGCTCTATCAAGTTTCTCATTCATAATTTGGGTATTAGAGTGTGGCACCATTTTTCTGTCAGTTCTGTATACACGTTAGATAAGATTTTTCATAATTCTGACTAGGCATTGCAATTAGATCTCTCCAGCTTACTATCCTGTTCGTAGTAATAGGTATAAAATTCTAAATGTCATTCTTACTCTATCATAGAGCTCAATACTACACAGTATTGTAGAAGTTTTAATCCAGCTATGATTACATTATGAAATTATCTTCATAATCAGAAGGTCAATTTTCTTTGTAAATGCTTCACTGTTGAACATATTGACATTTCTCGTATTATAGTTCAGAAATGGCTGGTCTATTTTAACGTTCATTACTTGTAGTTTATTTTCTATTTCATTACTTCCTTTCCTCACTGGGTTGCTTTCCTGGTTGTAGCCCTTGATTGATTGATTGAAATCAATCCATCAATTACAAATAACGAAGTTGTTTTATCAGTGATGTTCAAATTATCATCAGAGCAGTATTGTCTATGTGGTTTATGTAATATGTTATAAAGGAAAAAATAAATATGATTTCACTCGGTCTCAATTGAAAATAATATACATTGTTTGTTCCGTGAATTTTAGCTATATTATCAGAACTGTAGTATTCACTATGATATTCAAGGTGCCATAGTGTTATCTGCTTGGTTTTGAAAATAACAAAAACCCTCTTTCATCAAAGATATAACTATATACAATCAACATTCTCATTCCTAGGAATTTCATTACTATTAATGGAACAACTGTAAATCCGAAAAGAATATTCACGGTGTCTCTTCTATTCACTCAGCCAAAACATTCTTTCCACAAACATCAATCGACACAAACAGATTCCATCCACATGCAATCACACGAAAGAAGACATCAAACACATGTATCCCACACAAAGACCTCTCAATCTCTCATACACATTCAGGCTATCAAAGACTAGGCCTATCCAGAATTATACACCTCGATGGCAATGTTTTTACAGTTGTTTTTGTATAAATCTTTTTTTTCCAGGAGATGAAAGAAATGTAAAATAGAAGTGATAAAATCGTCGACAATGGAGTAAAGCCCTGCATGAAAACATTTGATTTTAAAAGAGTTTCCTATCCGCGCCCTACCTTTTGTGAAAAGCGCTCTGCAGCGTTGTAAAGTGGTTTGGATATCAACAGGTGCGGTGGTCCGTACATATTCTATCGAAAACAAGCTGAACAAAATAAGTTTGTTTACCCTTCGTATAGAAATTATATAGATTATTATTTAATAAAAAAAAAATAGTTTGTTGTTGAAGGGTTTTCGCTATTCAAGTCCAGCCACTGCAAACAGGGCGTTAATAGTCTCTTTAATCTCAAGTGGCAACAAACTGTTTTGGTAAGGGGAACATGTTTGAAACTAGACAAAACCACGGTCTAGGACTCTAGGGATATACCTAGACCGTTGACAAAACCGAGGGAGTGTAGGAAACTCCATACCCCGGGAATTAGTCCATGGGAAATAGGCCAAAAAAGGTTATTTAGTCTAACAAATTGCAATATTTTGTTTTATTGCATGAACATATTATATGGACTCTTAGGAACACCATATCCAAAATGGGACAAATTCGGCCATTTTGAAGTTGTGAAAATCACACTTTTAACGTTTTCGGAGGGTACATTTTTCCATATTTTCCCGTTTTTCTCCAAAACGGTTCATCGTACGGGTAAGAGGTATGGGTACAAAAACGATAGAAAATTAAATTCTACACATGTTTGTCTCCATAGGTATTTACCTTAAAATGGAAATTTTTTTGCGCAAACAAGCCCGGAATTGGAATACACACATTTTGGAAAAACTGAAAAAATCGACTTTGTACTCACATTTACCTAAATATCTCCTTAACTACTAACTTTACGGTAAAATGCCATAGAATTGCTCCTTTAGAGTGAAGATTTTTCTTTATTTTGACGTATATACTTTTCATTATATCTTGATATTGTTGCAAAAGAAACACATACACAAAAATATACATCATTTTAATTCATGGAAAACAGATGAAAATAGAAAGTTCAGTAAAACAAATTGCAATACTTTATTCTATCCACGAATGTGTCATTTGGACTCTTTAGAACACTACAGTAAATAATATGACATATTCGGCCATTTTGAGTTTGCGTAATTCCGTATTAAAAATGGCGGCCGTTCTCATTGTGTGAATGGAAGTATCCTCTAAAATTTCCACTTTTAAATATATATATATATATATATATATATATATATATATATATATATATATATATATATATATATACATATTACTCAAAAAAGCATGGTCTCCAGGAATTTACTGCAGACATCAGTTTTCACCCGTGACCTTTGTGGGCCCCTGGTTGAAATGAAGGCTGCACTTAATATTTCAAGAAGAAAATTACCTTTGCAATTTACTTGGGTTTTACAATGGTTGTAATATATAGAAGATTAACTAAAATGACAAACATCAAATTATTGATTAGCTCTTGACGGTGTTTGAAAATAACATAAATAAAAAACTGCCATGTTAACTGCCTCTTGCACTATTAGAAAATCTGCATCTCCCTCTGCATGCTTTGTAGATACACCATGCTCCTTCAGAGTTTCAGACAGAAAGTCTATAAATCTCTGTTTGTTTTTATGGTTTGCTAGAAATGCCTCCTTAGTTCCAAAGGTAAAGACTTTAGTGCGTGTCAGGTGAGTCATATTTTGTCGATGCAGTATTGCTATATATATGACTCACCTGACATGCACTAAACTCTTTACCTTTGGAACTAAGGAGGCATTTCTAGCAAACCATAAAAACAAACAGAGATTTATCAACTTTCTGTCTGAAACTCTGAAGGAGCATGGTGTATCTACAAAGCATGCAGAGGGAGATGCAGATTTTTTAATAGTGCAAGAGGCAGTTAACATGGCAGTTAGCAAGATAACATACGTTATAGCAGAGGATACTGACATTTTGGTGCTACTCTGTCATCACATAAAGTCTACCAGTCAGCCCCTGTTCATGGTATCACAGAAATCCAATATGAAGCATCCCATTTGGAACATTGGAGAAATTAGTGCATGACTCGGTGAAGAATGCTGCAGGTGTTTGCCATTTATGCATGCTCTGTGTGGATGTGACACCACGTCAAGGTTAAACAAAATAGGAAAGGGAGCTGTACTGAAAAAACAAAGTGTTCTCTGCGAGTGTGCTGTGCCATTCTTGTCTCCCAGCTCAACTCACGAGGAAATAAAAATAGCAGGAGAACGAGCAATTATTCAGATGTACAGCTCTAACAGTGATTGTGCAACGCTTGATGACCTGAGAAAGAAAGAGTTTCAGGGCAAAGTCATCAAGAGTTTGAGAAGTGTTAATGTGAAAGACCTGCCTCCTACTAGTGATGCAGCAAAGTATCACTCATTCCGGGTTTATTATCAAACACAATTCTGGCTTGGTAACAGTGATATTAAACCTGACGATTGGAGCCGGAAGAGAAATGGAAGAAACTTAATTCCTTGCATGATGGACAACAGCCCTGCACCTGATACCTTGCTGAGAGTAATCAGATGAAAATGCAAAGCACTCAGCACTGCTCATGCAAAAAACACGGGTTATATTGTACAGATTTTTGTGAGGAGTGTCAAACTAGCACTTGTGTTAACATATTAATAGACGTAGACGCTGAACATGATTAATTTAGTTTGTGCATATTAGGAGAAGGAAAACTCCAAAATCAAACCAAACAAGACCCCAACGGCGGAGCTTCCTGTCGGGCAGGCAACAAGGCGGGCCTGGACATAAAAAGAACCCGGCAGCCCGATGCAACCAACATCGGAGAAGCCGCCTGTCTCATATGTCTTGAGCCGCGGTGAAAACGGTGTAGGCCAAGTGTGTGTGCGTGGCCGTTGCAAAGCCACGACCACCCAAAACAATATACCCAGCTACTGGCATTCTGTCGTTTCCTCCACCCTTCTTCATCTCTTTCTCACCATCATCATCATCCTCACCACCACCAAGTCCTGAGGCGACAGCACCGTGGGTGAAGGGGGCAGGCCTGGATAGCTGGAAGCCCTTAGCCCACGACTGCACTCAGGCGGCGAGTCTAAGATTCAGTCGCTCTCTGGTGACGGTGCCGTGACACCAGAGTTCGGCAGCTGGACCCGTGACTGGGCTGGCCTATTGAGGATACCGCAGCCCACCCCACATGGGGAGGCCCCTAGAAAAGGTGGGGTAAACATCGGACACGGCAAACCCGTCTGGTCAGCTCACCGCGGCTGGCGGACATCCCATTAATGCGGTCGAAACAACAAGAAAAAAATATTAACCTTAGGTGCGTGGAACATCCGCACCCTCCAAGACGTGACGAACACCAACCGCCCGGAACGACATACAGCCCTCGTCTGCAAGGAGCTAGCCCGCTTCAATGTTGATGTGGCGGCTCTTAGCGAGACCAGACTACCCGAAGAGGGCAACATCAGGGAAGCTGGAACAGGCTACACCATCTTCTGGAAAGGCAAGGCCCTAGAGGAGCCTCGCATCCACGGTGTCGGCTTCGCCATCCGTTCCCAGCTAGTGCAGCAGCACAACCTCACTCCCAAGGCCATCAGTGAGCGCCTGATGACTTTCCGCATTCCCATCACACGGGACAGACACCTCACCCTGATCTCTGTCTACGCCCCGACTATGACCTCAACCGATGATGACAAAGCTGCCTTCTACACCCAGCTCGACCGCACCATCCAGGCAGTGCCCGCCAATGACAAGCTCGTTGTGCTTGGCGAATTTAATGCCCGAGTAGGCAAAGACCATCGCCTGTGGGAGGGAATCATCGGCCGTCATGGCATTGGAAATTGCAACGCCAATGGCCAACTCCTACAGGGGTCTGTGTGCAGAACACCAACTTGTGGTAACCAACACCATCTTCCAGTTACCAAAACGACAAAAGACCACATGGAGACACCCACAGTCTAAACACTGGCACACCCTGGACTACGTCCTGACCAGAGCCAGAGACTGAGGAGACGATCGCATCACCCGATCCATGCCCGGAGCGGACGACTGCTGGACGGACCACAGACTCCTCATCTCCCGACTCTCCGTGACGACCCTACGACCACCCAGAAGGGCACCTGACAGCGTACCACACCAACGCTTTGATTGTAGTAAGCTCCACAACCCACAGGTGGCACAGAACTACAAGGAGGCCTGCGAACAACACCTCGCAGACCCCGTGGGTCCGGCCACTGTTGAGCACCACTGGACCACCCTCAGAAACGCCATGGCCCGTGCAGGATTGGTTTGATGAGAATGATGCTACCATCTCTCTTCTCATTGAAACCAAACGACAAGCACGCCTGACTTTGGAAAACCAACCAACAGCAGCTAACAAATGTGCTCACAAGGTGGCTGAAGCTGGTTGCCAAAGAGGGATCCGTGAAGCCCAGAACACCTGGTGGCAAAGAAAAGCTGCAGAAATACAGAGTTCCGCTGACCAACGTGACCTGCGCAGCTTCTATGCAGCAACAAAGGAAATATTCGGTCCCACACTGTCATCAGTGGGCAGCCTGAAGGACGCAGATGGGGCCATGACCATCACCGACAGCGAGGGCATCCTGGCCAGGTGGAAGTCTCACTTTGAGAACCTCCTCAATGACCAAGCAGACACCCCAGACGATCTCCTGCGAATGACCCCGCAGCATCCTGTCCGTCACTGGATGGCACTACCACCCTCCTTTCATGACTTCAACAAGGCCCTGCAGCGCATGAAGCCCAGCAAAGCCCCAGGGCCAGACAACATCCCGTTGGAGCTCCTCACCCACGGTGGCCCCGGTTTGAGGAACCGTTTGATGCTCCTTATACTGAAAATATGGGAGACCAAGACCCTCCCCAGTGACTTCCGCGATACAAACATCGTTACCATCTTCAAGAAGGGAGACAGAGAGAACTGTAACAACTACCGGGGAATATCGCTACTAAGCATCGCGAGTAAGATTTTCGCTCGGATTCTCCTTGACCGCCTCCTTATTCTTGCAGAAGACGTCCTGCCAGAGTCCCAGTGCGGCTTTCGACCTTCCCGCGGGACCATAGACATGATCTTCTGTGCGCGACAACTACAAGAGAAGAGCCTCAAACAACAACAGCCCATAATGTTCATCTTCTGGGATTTGAAAAAGGCCTTCGACAAAGTACCTCGACCTGCCATGTGGGCTGTCCTCAAAAGATATGGCTGCCCACCCGATTTTGTCAAGCTAGTGCGTGCCCTCCATGATGGAATGGTTGGGAGAGTCTGCCACCAGAACTCTCTTTCAGACCCATTCCCCATCAACGGCAGCCTGAAGCAGGGCTGTGTTCTGGCCCCAACGTGTTTCTCGCTATACACCGCAGCAATGCTCAACGAGATTCCCCCAGACACACCCTCAGTCGACCTACGTTTCCGCATGGATGGAGGCGCTTTCAACCTCGCCGGACTCCACGCCAGAACCAAGACCACCTTGTGTGGAGTGCGAGAACTACAGTATGCTGACGACAATGCCACCCCAGGTCAGACGGCAGAGGACCTGCAGTCGTTAGCTGATGCATACAACTCTGCCTACGAACGTTTTGGGATGCAAGTCAACACAGATAAAACCAAGACCCTCGTCCAACATCCACCAGGACTGATGCTCCCCAACTTCAATACCACAGTGAATGACCAACCGTTAGAACAGGTGGACCAGTTCTCTTACCTAGGGAGCATCCTAACATCAGCTCCCACAAGCAAAAAGGACGTGGAGAACAGGATCAGGGCAGCCCACTCCGCCTTTGGCCGACTCAACTGCTGCGTATTTAACAACCACGCACTGACAATGACCACCAAAATAATGGTGTTCAGGGCAGTAGTCCTCTCCACGCTCCTGTATGCATGTGAAACATGGACGCTATATAGAAACGATATTAAAAACCTAGAACGCTTCCAACAAATGAAACTGAGGCAGATCTTGAAAATCCCCTGGGAGAGCCACACCACCAACATTGAAGTCTTAGAACGTGCCTCGCTGACCAGCGTGGAGGCCACCATCATCCACCACCGCCTCCGCTGGATAGGACACGTGCATAGGATGGATCCATCTAGGCTCCCAAAGAAAATATTCTACGGAGAACTGACCCAGGGCACCAGACCACGAGGAGCCCCGAAAATGCGCTATAAAGATCAACTAAAGCGCACCCTGGCTCTAACTGACATCGATCCTTCCTCATGGGAAGAAACAGCCAGGGACAGGAAAACCTGGAGGAGTACAGTACACCATGGCACCGTGGACTTCGAGGAGAGGAGGAGACAAAATGAGGAGGCTAGGAGGAGAAGAAGGAGAGAGCGATTAGAACAGCCCCGCCCACCACCTACCCTCCCTTGTGAACACTGTCCGCGACTCTTCCACCACAGACTAGGACTTAACAGCCACATCAGACACAAGCACCCACCCCATAGATAGGAGGCTGATGGCTAACGACAGAACCCAATACTCGGACACGAGTGGGCGCCGACGACGACGACAATTGCTATATCCATCGAGAGATAACAATAGGATAGCTATTTCTCTTGAAAAGAACAACATATTTGGATGCAATATCTTCATATGTTTCTCCTGCAATCCATTTGATGCGTTGAAGCAAGGATCCACCATCAAAAACAGAACATTCAGCATCAGGGATGGACTCAGCTTGACTTATAGTGGATTTTGATATGGCATCTGCAAACAGATTTGGTGGCACTTCGAGGAAGTTCATTGCTTGTGAACAGTGATGGTGGGTATACAGAGAGCTCAAACCTCATGATTTCACTTAAGCTGATTTCAGCATTACTGGCTATCACAAGTAACTGCTGAAATAGAGCTTGAGGATCTACCTGCACTTCAACTCCATCTGTTACTATCTTCTGACCCATTGTCTTGATTTGGTGTTTCTTTCTGAAGATATAGTTTGCTGCATTTTGGTCTTCCATCATTTTTTATTATATTGTTCCCAAAATATTTGGCAAGGTGAGCATTTGACTGTGGTGCGGATAATCCTGAAATAATGTTGTACAAATACTCATTTTCTGTGAAAGGACTATGTTGTTCTAGGTACAGGAAAATCTTTGAAGGATCCTCCTGATCTCTCATCCCTCTGGATTCAGTCAAGTCTTTGTTTCTTTCAGTGCCAGTCTTCTCCTGGACACTCCTTACTTCATCACTTATCTGAGCAAAGACTGGCATGGCTTGTAACCATTTTGTTCGTTGGAATTCATCCATACCTCGTCCATGTGTTAAGCCTCCTGTTGACTTTATGGATTTCATTAACACCTGCTCAATAACAAGATCTGGTGCTAACCCAGCCCAGTATCTGTCTGATCTCCAATGAAGAACAAACCAGACTCATTAAGTTGGTCATATAGTTTCTCATTTGTTTTCTGTAGGTCCACCATGTCCTGGAGGAATAGATGTGCTGATTTTGTGTAGTTTTTGTGTCCAGAGGCAGCAATAAATGGAAGCATTCTATGTAGTGCCCTGAAGTACAATGTTGTCTGGCTGGTTCTTTGACCTCTGAGTGCAGATCACAGGATATCCATCATCTCCATGTACTGAACCCATAATTTTCCATTTGGGCTCTGTTGTAGCTGATCCTGAATATCTCTGCCAATATGTCCTAGTCTTCAGTTTCCACTTATGTTTCTGTTGATCGAAGAACTTTGTCAAACTTCTGTACTGCTCCATCTATTGAATTCTGAGTGGCCTCATGATCTGATGCTTTCTTGACCACTGATACATTCAAAGCAGCATCAACTAAGAAGTGGCCACGTACTGCTCGCTCATATGCCTTTCCAGTCAGCATATGGTTGACAGTGTTGGGCCCATACACAAGGTCCAGTAGTGTTCTCAGTCCACTATCTTTCATGATGTGACCCATAGTGTCCAGGAAGCTCATTAAGGTATGAAATGGCCCTAGGATGAGAACAATATGTTTGAGTTGGTTTTCATGGCTGATGATATGCCTTGCCTTGAGCCACAAGGGTTGATCAAATGTGATGACAGGCGATATGTTGTGTTTCATGTACTCGTCATTTACAAACATCAGGGTAGTAAAGATACAGCTTAAATTGTTTGGATCCAAGTCGACCATTGGTAAGAAGTGGAAGGATGCTTTTCCTAATTGGCTACCTCGGGTAATGGTCTGCATAAAGCCGGACCATCCTGGCCTGTTGCATTTATAAGGAAATGAAATCTTCCAAAGGGTATCAAGATGTTCTCTGATGTCATCATGGACAATGGACGATACTGTTTTGTAGTTCAACATGTCTCCCACTTTTCCAAGTTTTCTACACCTTTTTAATGCAATACTTTTTGGCTTGGTCTTAAGATATTCTGAATTCCGAATGACTGTTTGAGATGTGCCTACTGATGGTGTGACTGCACACATCAGACCCATGCCATGATAAGTGTCCTTTCCAGTAATTGTTACTGTATTGTGGTCAACATTATCCGCAATGAAGTGGCAGAAGCTTGCTTCGTGCTAACAAAATATTCTGTTATCGGCCATGCAGGCATTAAAAAGCGGAAATTTAAGATACGTCAGTTCAAACAGTGAGAACGGTCGCCATTTTGAATATGGAATTACTCAAATTCAAAATGGCCGAATTTGTCATATTATTTACTGTGGTGTTCCAAAGAGTCCAAATGACACATTCGTGCATAGAATAAACTATTGCGATTTGTTTTTACTGAACCTTCTATTTTCATCTGTTTTGCATGAATTAAAATTGTGTCTATTTGTGTGTGAGTGTGTTTCTTTTGCAAAATATAAAGATATAATGGAAAGTAAATACGCCAAAATAAAGAATAATCTTCACTCTAAATGAGCAATTTTATGACATTTTACCGTAAAGTTAGTAGTTTAAGAGATATTCAGGTAAATGTGAGTACAAAGTCAATTTTTTCAGTTTCTCCAAAATGTGTGTATTCCAATTCCGGGATTGTTTGCGCAAAAACTTTCAGTTTTAGGGTAAATACTTATAGAAACAAACATGTGTAGAATTTATTTCTCTATCGATTTTGTACCAATACCTCTTACCCGTACGATGAACCGTTTTGGAGAAAAACGGGAATATATGGAAAAATGTACCCTCCAAAAACGTTAAAAGTGTGATTTTCACAACTTCAAAATGGCCGAATTTGTCCCATTTTTGATATGGTGTTTCTAAGAGTCCATATAACATGTTCATGCAATGAAACAAAATATTGCAATTTGTTTGACCTAAAAAGCTATTTCCCATGGACTAGTTGTGGACTTTTGAAGGAGAGGAAAGATCATTCGAGAGTTTTTGAGGCTTTTGGTTTCGTGTTTTGCATGTAATTATGGGGTACGGTGAAGACTTGTCTTTTTACCTTCTTTCCTTTTTTTTTTTCTGGCAGGGACCATGGATGGATTATATTAAATCTCTCTCTCTCTCTCTCTCTCTCTCTCTCTCTCTCTCTCTCTATATATATATATATATATATATATATATATATATATATATATATATATTATATACATATATATATAAATATATATATATATATATATATATATATATATGTATATACATACATATATATATATATATATATATATTTATATATATATATATATATATATATATATATATATATATATATATATATATATATAATATCATCATTTAAGTAATTTCGTTTTTTATTTTCAAGGTAGTTAAATTTTTCTCATGTCTTTTTGTGGAGAAGTGTAATCTCACAACATGGGGCTGATGAGTTACTGTGAAATTATATATATATATATATATATATATATATATATATATATATATATAATTTATATATATTATAGAATATATATTTATATACATACATATATAAAGTATATATATATATATATATATATATATATATATATATATAATATATATATATATAATATATATATATATATATATATATATATATATATATATATGTACACACTTTCATGTGCATGCATACATATACACGTGCACAGACACACACACACATATATGTATATATATATATATATATATATATATATATATGTATATATATATATAATATATATATATATATATGTATATATATATATATATAAATATATATATATATATATATATATATATATATATATATATATAAATATATATATATTTCTGTATGTGTCTATACAACGTTTTTTTCCATTGTTAACTATGATCTCCCATCATTTTATTTTACATTTCTTCTCTCGCATCCCACATAGAAAACCAACCTCTAAAGTTTGCTAATCATAGATCTAGAATTTATAGCATTCAATATATTTCTTTGCGGAGTGAATTCCACTTCAAGCAGCCTCTGTGTCAAAGACAAAAGGGCTCTGCGTCTCTGAAGCTGTCAGTTCTTTTCATTTATTTGTGCGTTAAGAGAATTTCCTCCTGAAGCAATAGTGTAACACCTTTCTCATGGCTCTGTAGGATTCAATTAATACAGGAGGAATGTTCTCTCTCTCGTGATGTCTCAGTAATCCTAGTGTCGCTTCATATATTATTATTATTATCATTATTATTATTATTATTATTATTATTACTTGCTAAGCTACAACCCTAGTTGGAAAACCAGAATGCTATAAGCCCAGGGGCTCGAACATTGAAAATAGCCCAGTGAGGAAAGGAAACAAGGAAATATAACATATTTTAAGAACAGAAACATCATTAAAATAATAATGATGATAATTATTATTTTTATTATTGTTATTATTATTATTATTATTATTATTTTTATTATTATTATTACTACTTGCTAAGCTACAACCGTAGTTAGAAAAGCAGGATGCTATAAGCCCACGGGCCCCAACAGGGAAAATTTCCCAGTGATGAAAGGAAACTAGGAAAAATAAAATATCTTAAGAACAGTAACATCACTAAGATAACTATTTCCTATATAAACTATAAAAACTTTAACAAAACAAGAGGAAGAGAAATAAGATAGAATAGTGTGCCCAAGTGTACTCTCAAGCAAGAGAACTCGTAATTAAATTCAAAGGTTTAAAGGTCACTCATGAATGGCAGAGGCAATGGACAGTGACAGTGCCCCTGAGACTGACCATATACAGATTTGATCAGCGCCCAAGCCGCCTCTCCACCCAAGCTAGAGCCAAGGGTGGCGAGGCATTGGCTGTTGGTGATTCAACAGGTAGACATATAGTCTCCCCGAAACCCCCCATCATTAGCTCATACCTGGTCCTCCAATTACATCAGGATATCTAAGAAGCTTCCAAAGACATACCTCTCGCATGTAATTGTTCCAGTCAACCGTTGTGTTTTTATTTATTCCAAGTTCTCTCTCGCATTATTCTATTAAAGTCAGCTCATACGCCCATGAATAAACGAAGAGTTATATCCTCAAAAGGCAGCCTTGATATAACAAGCCAAATATTCGTTCATACTCCTTTTTCTTCTACAGTCCCTTTTAGAACAACGCCACCCATTCACGTTTCCTCCTAGATTCATTGAGTGCCCATTTGCACATTTTCACTGTTGGAGCCCTTGGGCTCATAGCATCTTGCTTTACCAACTAGGGTTGTAGCTCGGCTAGTAATAATAATAATAATAACAATGCATGATTCCAACCTCTTTTAACCATTTTAAATTATCCATTTGTGGGCTTGTTTTATCTGAAAAAGAAAAATAGAAAAACTGTTCAGAAATGAAATTTAAAAAATGTGGAAAAAGTAATAATGTTAATATCACGAAATTAGTGGTGGGGCAATAACAGGAAAGTACCAAATGTATTAATCTATCATCCTTCAGAAGGGTTGGGGGGGGGGGGCGGGGGAGCAATTGCCTCCCTCTTCAAGTATGTCGACTCACCTGAAGAGGGAGACAGTTGGCCCCGATAATTTTGGGAAGAGTAGTGATAAATGTATTCCCCTCAGTAAACCTATCTGAAATATTGAGGCCCTTGACATGACAAATATATATATATATATATATATATATATATATATATATATATATATATTCAAATAAGCCACATATTCTTGATATAATAATGTCTGGATTCTCTTAACGACTTAGGGATCAGAGCCCCAGGCGAAATCACGCATAGACAAGAGCTTGTTACCGGCCGGGAGTCGAATCCTTGTCTGGGAAGCTTGTATAAACAGTAACTTACCCGGCTGGTCACAAGCTCTTGTCTTTGTGTGATTTCGCCTGGGGCTCTAATCCCCAGGTCGTTAAGAGAATCCAGACATTGATGTATAAAAAAATATATGGTTTATTTGAATATGAAAATCATGTGTAAATCTGCAAAATTTATCATGTATATATATATATATATATATATATATATATATGTATATATATATATATATATATATATATATATATATAAATATAATGTTGTTACTACTACTACTACTACTACTACTACTGTGAAAGACCTAAGGGTTTCGCCCTTACCAAAGGGTTCATCAGGTGGGTTTGGCCATCTCATTTTTGCAGGTTTGGTTCCCACGACCCTCTTCCCCTACTTTCTTTCTTATTATATTTTTCTGCTTTTCTGTTTTTTCTTATTTTGGGGGGAGATTTTTTTTCACCTTTTATTTTTGTTTCTAGTTTTTTCTGGATTTTTTAATTTTTTGTATTTTTTTGGATTTTTTGAATTTTTTAAGTATTTTTTTTGGATATTTATACCATTTTTAATCTTTTTTTTATCATTCATTTTTAGATTTTTTAGCTTTTACAATTTTTTTGGATTTACAAGTCCTTTTTTTTTTCTTTTTTTTTTTTTAGTAGAGGAACTCTCTTGGGCCATCCTATAAGGACTTGACTGCATAGTAGAAAAAGCCGAGCGTTTTCCCTCTGCATAGCCGGTCTTCTAGGTTATTCCCCTAGAACCACCCGAAGGTTAGTATCCGAAAAAATAGACCTAGATATCCGACCTTTTGTTCACCTAACGAAGCCCCTGTACGACCCCACCAGGGAACATTGCATACTAGAAGCAGCTCAGCTATTCCTTTCTGCAAAGCCAGCCTTGTAAGCTGGTCCAAGCATCCTCCAAGCAAGACGCGTCAGATTTACACCATCCTTCTGTTCCTCTGGAACTGGTTCCTGGGAATGTGCATCTTGGGCTGTTTTTCAACATGTTGCTTATTTCGGTTCTTGGCCTTTGTGTCCTTCTTGGCGGTCTTTTTTGGTCCTGGATTTTGTCTTTTAGGCTTTTGACGACCCTGGAATCCTCTGCGGGGCATTCCTTTAGCACGCTCTTGTTTTGGCAGATGATGACCTTTGCCTTTGCAGGGGCCGCCTTCGGTTTTTTCATCCTCTTTTTCTGTATCTTCATCCACTTCTGAATCTTCAGAATTTTGTTCCGATTCTTCCTTATCGTCTGAATCTTCATCCTCTTCCTCGGATTCTTCTTCATCCTCCGATTCTTCTTCTTCGTCTGAGTCTTCTTCCTCTGACTCTTCGTCTTCCTCTGATTCTTCCTCTTCTGATTCTTCCTCTTCTTCTGATTCCTCTTCCTCTGATTCTTCCCCTGATTCTTCTTCTTCCTCTGATTCCTCATCACTTACTGAAACTTCAGTATTTTGTTCTGATTGTTCCTCCTCTTCTGAATCTTCCGTATTTTTTTCCGATTCTTCCTCATCATCTGAATCTTCAGTAATTTGTTCTGATTCTTCCTCTTCCTCTGATTTTTCTTCCTCTACCTCTGATTCTTCATCCTCTTCTGATTCTTCCATTTCGTCAGGCAAGAAACTAAATCGGTTTTGGACGGAAATGCCCGAAAATTCTTCCTCCATTTCACTATCAGAAGAATCAGAATTTTCCTCCTCTTCCGAATCTTCAATATTTTGTACCAATTCTTCCTCATCATCTGAATCTTCAGTAATTT
>NC_090733.1:110457256-110472256 GCF_036898095.1 Palaemon carinicauda
ATATTAATGGCAAAAGTTTTTTCGGTATAATTATATTCCAGCTCAAGATGACGTCATGTGCAATAAAGACTTCCCTGCACTTTTCCTCCCTAAGTATTGCATATTTTTTCAGACACTAATACAATACCTTATTTTTTACAGTCACTATATCATAAAATACCCTCTTTTTTTGCAGTCACTATATCATGCAATGCCCTCTTTTTTGCAGCACTGTATCATAAATACCCTCTTTTTTGCAGTCACTGTATCATGCAATGCCCTCTTTTTTACAGATACTGTATCATACAATACCCACTTTTTTGCTGAGACTGTATCATACAATACCCTCTATTTTGCAGACACTGTATCAAACAATACACTCCTCTTTTACAGTCACTGTATCATAAAATACCCTCTTTTTTGCAGGAACTGTATCATGCAATGCCCTCTTTTTCACAGATACTGTATCATACAATACCCTCTTTTTTGCTGAAATTGTATCATACAACACCTTCTTTTCGCTGACACTGCTTCATATAATACCCTCTTTTTTGCAGACACTGTATCATACAATACCCTCTCTTTGCAGACACTGTATCATACAATACCCTCTTTTTTGCAGACACGATCATACAATACCCTTTTTTTTGCAGACACTGTATCATAAAATACCCTCTTTTTTGCAGACACTGTATCATAAAATACCCTCTTTTTTGCTGAAACTGTATCATACAATACTCTCTTTTTTGCTGAAACTGTGTCATACAACACCCTCTTTTTTTGGCTGACATTGTTTCATACAATACCCTCTTTTTTTGCAGACACTGTATCATACAATACCCTCTTTTTTGCATACACTATCATACAATACCCTCTTTTTTGCAGGCACTGTATCATAAAATACCCTCTTTTTTTGCAGACACTATCATACAATACCCTCTTTTTTGCAGGCACTTTTATCATAAAATACCCTCTTTTTTGCAGACACTATCATACAATACCCTCTTTTTTGCAGGCACTGTATCATAAAATACCCTCCTTTTTTGCAGACACTATCATACAATACCCTCTTTTTTGCAGGCACTGTATCATAAAATACCCTCTTTTTTGCAGACACTATCATACAATACCCTCTTTTTTACAGGCACTGTATCATAAGATATCCTCTTTTTTGCAGACACTATATCATACACTGCCCTCTTTTTTGCAGATACCATCATACAATACCCTCTCTTTTGCAGACACTGTATCAAACAATACACTCCTCTTTTACAGTCAACTGTATCATACAATATCCTCTTTTTTTGCAGGAACTGTATCATGCAATACCCTCTTTTTCACAGATACTGTATCATACAATACCCTCTTTTTTGCAGACACTGTATCATACAATACCCTCTCTTTGTAGACACTGTATCATACAATACCCTCTTTTTTGCAGACACGATCATACAATACCCTCTTTTTTGCAGACAATGTATCATAAAATACCCTCTTTTTTTGCTGAAGACTGCATCATACAATACTCTCTTTTTTGCTGAAACTGTATCATACAACACCCTCTTTTTTTGCTGACATTGTTTCATACAATACCCTCTTTTTTGCTGACATTGTTTCATACAATACCCTCTTTTTTGCAGACACTGTATCATACAATACCCTCTTTTTTGCAGACACTATCATACAATACCCTCTTTTTTGCAGGCACTGTATCATAAAATACCCTCTTTTTTGCAGACACTATCATACGATACCTTCTTTTTTGCAGGCACTTTTATCATAAAATACCTTCTTTTTTGCAGACACTATCATACAATACCCTCTTTTTTGCAGGCACTGTATCATAAAATTACCCTACTTTTTTGCAGACACTATCATACAAAACCCTCTTTTTTGCAGGCACTGTATCATAAAATACCCTCTTTTTTGCAGACACTATCATACAATACCCTTTTTTTTTTTGCCGGCACTGTATCATAAGATATCCTCTTTTTTGCAGACAAGATATCATACACTACCCTCTTTTTTGCAGACACTATATCATACACTACCCTCTTTTTTTGCAGATGCCATCATACAATACCCTCTTTTTTGCAGGCACTGTATCATAAAATACCCCTCTTTTTTGCAGACACTATCATACAATACACTCTTTTTTTGCAGGCACTGTATCATAAAATACCCTCTTTTTTGCAGACACTATCATACAATACCTTCATTTTTGCAGGCACTGTATCATAAGATATCCTCTTCTGCAGACACTATATCATACACTACCCTCTTTTTTGCAGACACTATATCATACACTACCCTCTTTTTTGCAGACACTATATCATACAATACCCTCTTTTTTGCAGACACTATCATACCATACCCTCTTTTTTACAGTTATTGTATCATAAAATACCCTCTTTTCAGCAGACATTGTATCATAAAATACCCTCTTTCTTGCAGTCTTTGTATCATAAAATACCCCCTTTTTTTGCAGTCATTGTATCATAAAATATCCTTTTTCTTGCAGTCATTGTATCATAAAATACCCCCTTTTTTTGCAGTCATTGTATCATAAAATACCCTCTTTCTTGCAGTCATTGTATCAAAATACCCTCTTTTTTAAGTCATTGTATCATAAAATACCCTCTTTTTTGCAGTCATTGTATCATAAAATACCCTCTTTTTTGCAGTCATTGTATCAAAAATACCCTCTTGTTTGCAGTCATTGTATCAGAAAATACCCTCTTTTTTGGCAGTCATTGTATCATAAAATACCCTCTTTTTTGCAGTCATTGTATCATAAAATACCCTCTTTTTTACAGTCACTGTATCATAAAATACCCTCTTTTCTGCAGACATTGTATCATAAAATACCCTATTTCTTGCAGTCATTGTATCCTAAAATACCTCTTTTTTGCAGTCATTGTATCATAAAATACCCTCTTTCTTGCAGTCATTGTATCATAAAATACCCTCTTTTTTACAGTTATTTTATCATAAAATACCCTCTTTCTTGCAGTCATTGTATCATAAAATACCCTCTTTTTTGCAGTCATTGTATAATACAATACCCTCCTCTTCATTTCAACTCGCTTTAGTAGAGTAACCCCATTCAATACAATAACCTCTACATTCGCTGCATATAAACAATATATTCACAACAAAGTCTCCTTTGTATTTACAATACAATATAATGCAATAATTGAATATCTATTGCAATACATTAATTATTAAGGCAATACATTACCTTCATTCTATATATTCATTCCAGGAAAAATCATTTGGAATAAATGGATGTGAAAATAGATTCACAAGACAGTAAGATGAGGTTAAGGATATACCTTAATGAGAATCGCTGAGAGAGAGAGAGAGAGAGAGAGAGAGAGAGAGAGGATTATTATGCACATGTAGGTTACAAGTCATCACAATGCCAAAGGTCAAGGAGCCTGAAGCAAGAGAGAGAGAGAGAGAGAGAGAGAGAGAGAGAGGGCAATTGTTTGTTTAAGTTATTTACGATACGGATGGACATAGTAACCTTATCATATACACGTTATATATACAGTACATACATTTCTAAAGGGGAATGAAGAGAAGACAATGGATTGATGAGCTATAAAAGAAAAAAGACCATAAACAAACGCGAGTGGACGGGCATGTCTGAGGTTTTATTTCTGCAACAGATTGTCTACGGATAATGATTATAATATATATATTATATATATATATATACAAATATATATATATACATATATAAATATATATATATATATATATATGTATATATATATATATATATATATATGTATGTACGTATGTATGTATGTATGTAATTTTTTTTTATATATATATACACACATAGAGAGAGAGAGAGAGAGAGAGAGAGAGAGAGAGAGAGTGAGTCTGGTTTTTATATAAAGAAAAGTAGGTAACTTTCACCAATCTAGAGCAAAGGCAAGAAATATTAATTGAGAGAGAGAGAGAGAGAGAGAGAGAGAGAGAGAGAGAGAGAGAGAGAGAGAGAGAGAGAGAGAGAGAGAGGGGAGAGAGAAATACTGCTTTTAACAAATGGAATGAATAACGAACGTGCAAAAACAAGAACAATTGAGAGAGAGAGAGAGAGAAGAGAGAGAGAGAGAGAGAGAGAAGCAGACGGCTCAGAAAGACTTTGAAGACGTGAAGTTTCTTTCGGGAACTCGGAGAGCAGGTTTCAACCCGTTTTAAAGGTCTAGATGTCTTCAGTATCTCTCTCTCTCTCTCTCTCTCTCTCCTCTTTGTATTTTTTAAATAGAAAAAAATATAAATTTTTGCAAGAAAACTAGTGAAGAGATGCTAAAGACATTTGACTCTTCAACATGTCTTCAAAACCCTGCTCCCAGACTCAGAAAGAGGCTTCATGTCTTCAAAATCTTTCGGAGCCGTCTCCTTGTCATCTATCGATTTTTTCAAAATATAGCTAATACGAGATGAAGAAATTGGTATATACTTTGAGAATGCATCCTACATTGTCAAAAGTGCTTACAACCAGCTTTGGAATGTTTTTGTTAACCGTCGGAGCCCTTTTCGGAGGACTCAACTTGGCTCACGGAGAGAGAGTTCTTCAGGAACGAAGCTCTCTTTGTGAGGATTATCTGTTATATCTCAACGGGAAGTTGAACACTTTCCAAAAATCTTGGACCTTCAGGCTGTTCTCGTGGCTTCTACCAGAGGTGCCGCGCTTGCAGAACTGCTTTGGAGGAGGAGTTGGAACTAATGGGTCGCAGACTTCACTTCTACGAAGAGCGATAAACTTCTTCCCATTTGTTGGAAGGATGTGGAACGCCTTTGAAGATGCTCACCAATGCGAAATGACTGCAACTGGAATGAAGACTCAAATCGACCAATTCAACGAAAACCTGAAATCCTATTGGATACTCCCAAGACTGCTTCCGGATTTGAATACAGAAAAACCTTTCTGTACACTCGAAAATGGAGCGGTTAGTAACCTCATGTTGGCAGGTGCTGCAGGTTGTCTTTTCCTTGGAGGAGCAATCATTGCGATGAGTGTTATGTCTTCTAAGAAAGAGGAAAAAAGAGCAAATGCCCCACAGGAGGAAGCTAACGATATTGAAGAAACCGGTGACGCTTATGGATCAGAGGAGAAGACAGAAGAAAACTCTGACTCTTTGGAGATCGAATTAGAAGACACGTCAAGTGAAGAAGAAATTTTCGAATTTCCTGAAGAAACAGAAAATGGTGAAGAATTGCAAGGAAATTATCAAGTAGAAATTAGGGAAGCAGCGGAGGATAATGAACCAGAAGAAGAATATGAAAGTGTGGAAATCGTAATTGAAGAATCTTCAGAAAAGGAGGAAAATTCGGATTCTTCCAAGAGCGTAAAGGAGGAAGACATTTTGGGCTCATCCGTTCAAAACCAATTTAGTTTCTTGCCTGACGAAATGGGAGAATCAGTGGAAGAGGATGAAGATTCAGACGAAAGGGAGGAATCTGAACCAAATACTGAAGATTCAGAAAAGGAGGAACAATCAGTTCAAAATACTGAAGATTCAGAAAAGGAGGAAGAATCAGTACAAAATATTGAAGATTCGGAAGAGGAGGAAAATTCGGATTCTTCTGAAAGCGAAATGGAGGAAGAATTTTCGGGTATTTCCGTACAAAACCGATTTAGTTTCTTGCCTGACGAAATGGAAGAATCAGAGGAAGAGGATGAAGAATCAGAGGTAGAGGAAGAAGAATCAGAGGAAGAGGAAGAATCAGAACCAAATACTGAAGATTCAGATGATGAGGAAGAATCGGAACAAAATACGGAAGATTCAGAAGAGGAGGAAGAATCAGAACAAAATACTGAAGTTTCAGTAAGTGATGAGGAATCAGAGGAAGAAGAAGAATCAGAGGAAGAGGAATCAGAAGAGGAAGAATCAGAAGAAGAGGAAGAATCAGAGGAAGACGAAGAGTCAGAGGAAGAAGACTCAGACGAAGAAGAAGAATCGGAGGATGAAGAAGAATCCGAGGAAAAGGATGAAGATTCAGACGATAAGGAAGAATCGGAACAAAATTCTGAAGATTCAGAAGTGGATGAAGATACAGAAAAAGAGGATGAAAAAACCGAAGGCGGCCCCTGCAAAGGCAAAGGTCATCATCTGCCAAAACAAGAGCGTGCTAAAGGAATGCCCCGAAGAGGATTCCAGGGTCGTCAAAAGCCTAAAAGACAAAATCCAGGACCAAAAAAGACCGCCAAGAAGGACACAAAGGCCAAGAACCGAAAGAAGCAACATGTTGAAAAACAGCCCAAGATGCACATTCCCAGGAATCAGTTCCAGAGGAACAGAAGGATGGTGTAAATCTGACGCGTCTTGCTTGGAGGATGCTTGGACCAGCTTACAAGGCTGGCTTTGCAGAAAGGAATAGCTGAGCTGCTTCTAGTATGCAATGTTCCCTGGTGGGGTCGTACAGGGGCTTCGTTAGGTGAACAAAAGGTCGGATATCTAGGTCTATTTTTTCGGATACTAACCTTCGGGTGGTTCTGGGGGAATAACCTAGAAGACCGGCTATGCAGAGGGAAAACGCTCGGCTTTTTCTTCTATGCAGTCAAGTCCTTATAGGATGGCCCAAGAGAGTTCCTCTACTAAAAAAAAAAAAAAAAAAAAAGGACTTGTAAATCCAAAAAATATGTAAAAGCTAAAAAATCTAAAAATAAATGATAAAAAAAATGATTAAAGATGGTATAAATATCCCCCCCAAAAAAATACTTAAAAAATTTGAAAAATCCAAAAAAAATACAAAAAATTAAATAATACAGAAAAAATAGATAAAAAATTAAGAGGTAAAAAAAAATATCCCCCCAAAATAAGAAAAAACAGAAAAGCAGAAAAATATAAAAAGAAAGAAAGTATGGGAAGAGGGTCGTGGGAACCAAACCTGCAAAAATGAGATGGCCAAACCCACCTGATGAGCCCTTTGGTAAGGGGGAAACCGTTAGGTCTTTCACAGTAGTAGTAGTAGTAGTAGTAGTAACAACATTTTATATATATATATATATATATATATATACATATATATATATATATATATATATATATATATATATATATATATATATATATATAATATATGATAAATTTTGCAGATTTAGACATGATTTTCATATTCAAATAAGCCATATATATTTTATACATCAATGTCTGGATTCTCTTAACGACCTCGGGATTAGAGCCGCAGGCGAAATCACACAAAGACAAGAGCTTGTGACCAGCCGGGTAAGTTACTGTTTATACAAGCTTCCCAGACAAGGATTCGACTCCCTGCCGGTCACAAGCTCTTGTCTATCCGTGATTTCGCCTGGGGCTCTGATCCCGAGGTCGTTAAGAGAATCCAGACATTATTATATCAAGAATATGTGGCTTATTTGAATATATATATATATATATATATATATATATATATATATATATATATATATATATATATATATATATATATATGTCATGTCAAGGGCCTCAATATTTCAGATAGGTTTACTGAGGGGAATACATTTATCACTACTCTTCCCAAAATTATCGGGGCCAACTGTCTCCCTCTTCAGGTGAGTCGACATACTTGAAGAGGGAGGCAATTGCTCCCCCCCCCCCCAACCCTTCTGAAGGATGATAGATAAATACACTTGGTACTTTCCTGTTATTGCCCCACCACTAATTTCGTGATATTAACATTATTATTTTTACCACATTTTTTAAATTTCATTTATGAACAGTTTTTCTATTTTTCTTTTTCAGATAAAACAAGCCCACAAATGGATAATTTAAAATGGTTAAAAGAGGTTGGAATCATGTATTGTTATTATTATTATTATTACTAGCCGAGCTACAACCCTAGTTGGTAAAGCATGATGCTATGAGCCCAAGGGCTCCAACAGTGAAAATGTGCAAATGGGCACTCAATGAATCTAGGAGGAAACGTGAATGGGTGGCGTTGTTCTAAAAGGGACTGTAGAAGAAAAAGGAGTATGAACGAATATTTGGCTTGTTATATCAAGGCTGCCTTTTGAGGATATAACTCTTCGTTTATTCATGGGCGTATGAGCTGACTTTAATAGAATAATGCGAGAGAGAACTTGGAATAAATAAAAACACAACGGTTGACTGGAACAATTACATGCGAGAGGTATGTCTTTGGAAGCTTCTTAGATATCCTGATGTAATTGGAGGACCAGGTATGAGCTAATGATGGGGGGTTTCGGGGAGACTATAGGTCTACCTGTTGAGTCACCAACAGCCAGTGCCTCGCCACCCTTGGCTCTAGCTTGGGTGGAGAGGCGGCTTGGGCGCTGATCAAATCTGAATATGGTCAGTCTCAGGGGCACCGTCAGTGTCCATTGCCTCTGCCATTCATGAGTGACCTTTAAACCTTTGAATTTAATTACGAGTTCTCTTGCTTGAGAGTACACTTGGGCACACTATTCTATCTTATTTCTCTTCCTCTTGTTTTGTTAAAGTTTTTATAGTTTATATAGGAAATAGTTATCTTAGTGATGTTACTGTTCTTAAGATATTTCATTTTTCTTAGTTTCCTTTCATCACTGGGAAATTTTCCCTGTTGGGGCCCGTGGGCTTATAGCATCCTGCTTTTCTAACTACGGTTGTAGCTTAGAAAGTAGTAATAATAATAATAAAAATAATAATAATAATAATAATAATAATAATAATAATAATAATAATAAAAACAATAATAAAAATAATAATTATGATCATTATCATTTTAATGATGTTACTGGTCTTAAAATATGTTATTTTTCCTTGTTTCCTTTCCTCACTGGGCTATTTTCAATGTTCGAGCCCCTGGGCTTATAGCATTCTGGTTTTCCAACTAGGGTTGTAGCTTAGCAAGTAATAATAATAATAATAATAATAATAATAATAATATATGAAGCGACACTAGGATTACTGAGACATCACGAGAGAGAGAACATTCCTCCTGTATTAATTGAATCCTACAGAGCCACGAGAAAGGTGTTACACTATTGCTTCAGAAGGAAATTCCCTTAACGCACAAATAAATGAAAAGAACTGACAGCTTCAGAGACGGAGCCCTTTTGTCTCTGACACAGAGGCTGCTTGAAGTGGAATTCACTCCGCAAAGAAATATATTGAATGCTATAAATTCTAGATCTATGATTAGCAAACTTTAGAGGTTGGTTTTCTATGTGGGATGCGAGAGAAGAAATGTAAAATAAAATGATGGGAGATCATAGTTAACAATGGAAAAAAACGTTGTATAGACAAATACAGAAATGTATATATATATATATATATATATGTGTGTGTGTGTGTGTGTGTCTGTGGGCGTGTATATGTATGCATGCACATGAAAGTGTGTACATATATATATATATATATATATATATATATATATATATATATATATATATATATATATATATACATATACATATAGACTTTATATATGTATGTATATAAATATATATTCTATAATATATATAAATTATATATATACACACACACATATATATATATATATATATATATATATATATATATATAATTTCACAGTAACTCATCAGCCCCATGCTGTGAGATTACACGTCTCCACAAAAGATATGACAAAAAATTTAACTACTTTGAAAATAAAAAACGAAATTACTTAAATGATGATTATATATATATATATATATATATATATATATATATATATAGAGAGAGAGAGAGAGAGAGAGAGAGAGAGAGAGAGAGAGAGAGAGAGAGAGAGAGAGAGAGAGAGAGAGATTTAATATAATCCATCCATGGTCCCTGCCACAAAAATAAAAAAAAGGAAAGAAGGTAAAAAGACAAGTCTTCACCGTACCCCATAATTACATGCAAAACACGAAACCAAAAGCCCCAAAAACTCTCGAATGATCTTTCCTCTCCTTCAAAAGTCCACAACTAGTCCATGGGAAATAGCTTTTTAGGTCAAACAAATTGCAATATTTTGTTTTATTGCATGAACATGTTATATGGACTCTTAGAAACACCATATGCAAAATGGGACAAATTCGGCCATTTTGAAGTTGTGAAAATCACACTTTTTAACGTTTTCGGAGGGTACATTTCTCCGTATTTTCCCGTTTTTCTCCAAAACGGTTCATCGCACGAGTAAAATATATTGGTACAAAAAGATAGAAAATTAAATTCTGCACATTTTTGTCTCTATAAGTATTTACCCTAAAATTGAAAGTTTTTGCGCAAACAATCCCGGAATTGGAATACACACATTTTGGAGAAACTGAAAAAATTGACTTTGTACTCACATTTACCTAAATATCTCTTAAACTACTAACTTTACGGTAAAATGTCATAGAATTGCTCCTTTAGAGTGAAGATTTTTCTTTATTTTAACGTATTTACTTTCTATTATATCTTGATATTTTTCAAAAGAAACACACACACAAAAAAATAGACAATTTTAATTCATGGAAAACAGATGAAAATAGAAAGTTCAGTAAAACAAATTGCAATAGCTTATTCTATGCACGAATGTATCATTTGGACTCTTTAGAACACCACAGTAAAAAAACTGACATATTCGGCCATTTTGAGTTTGCTTAATTCCGTATTAAAAATGGCGGCCGTTCTCATTGTGTGAATGGAAGTATCCTATATATATATATATATATATATATATGTGTGTGTGTATATATATATATATATATATATATATATATATATATATATATAAATATATATATATATTACTCAAAAAAACATGGTCTCCAGGAAATTACTGCAGACATCAGTTTTCACCCGTGACCTCTGTGAGCCCCTGGTTAAAATGAAGGTTGCACTTAATTTTTCAAGAAGAAAATTACCTTTGCAATTTACTTGGGTTTTACAATGGTTGTAATATATAGAAGATTAACTGAAATGACAAACATCAAATTATTGATTAGCTCTTGACGGTGTTTGAAAATAACAGAAATAAAAAAATACAATTATTGTTGCTCAAAATACATGCACAAACTAAATTAATCATGTTAAGTGTCTACCTGCACTTCAACTCCATCTGTTTCTATCTTCTGACCCATTGTCTTGATTTGGTGTTTCTTTCTGAAGATATAGTTTGCTGCATTTTGGTCTTCCATCATTTTGATTATATTGTTCCCAAAATATTTGGCAAGGTGAGCATTTGACTGTGGTGCGGATAATCCTGAAATAATGTTGTACAAATACTCATTTTCTGTGAAAGGACTATGTTGTTCTAGGTACTGGAAAATCTTTGAAGTATCCTCCTGATCTCTCATCCTTCTGGATTCAGTCAAGTATTTGTTTATTTCAGTGCCAGTCTTCTCCTGGACACTCTTTACTTCATCACTTATCTGAGCAAAGACTGGCATGGCTTGTAACCATTTTGTTCGTTGAATTTCATCCATACCTCGTCCATGTGTTAAGCCTCCTGTTGACTTTATGGATTTCATTAACACCTGCTCAATAACAAGATCTGGTGCTAACCCAGCCCAGTATCTGTCTGATCTCCAATGAAGAACAAACCAGACTCATTAAGTTGGTCATATAGTTTCTCATTCGTTTTCTGTGAAAGGACTATGTTGTTTTAGGTACTGGAAAATCTTTGAAGTATCCTCTTGATCTCTCATCCTTCTGGATTCAGTCAAGTCTTTGTTTCTTTCAGTGCCAGTCTTCTCCTGGACACTCTTTACTTCATCACTTATCTGAGCAAAGACTGGCATGGCTTGTAACCATTTTGTTCGTTGAATTTCATCCATACCTCGTCCATGTGTTAAGCCTCCTGTTGACTTTATGGATTTCATTAACACCTGCTCAATAACAAGATCTGGTGCTAACCCAGCCCAGTATCTGTCTGATCTCCAATGAAGAACAAACCAGACTCATTAAGTTGGTCATATAGTTTCTCATTCGTTTTCTGTGAAAGGACTATGTTGTTTTTGGTACTGGAAAATCTTTGAAGTATCCTCTTGATCTCTCATCCTTCTGGATTCAGTCAAGTCTTTGTTTCTTTCAGTGCCAGTCTTCTCCTGGACACTCTTTACTTCATCACTTATCTGAGCAAAGACTGGCATGGCTTGTAACCATTTTGTTCGTTGAATTTCATCCATACCTCGTCCATGTGTTAAGCCTCCTGTTGACTTTATGGATTTCATTAACACCTGCTCAATAACAAGATCTGGTGCTAACCCAGCCCAGTATCTGTCTGATCTCCAATGAAGAACAAACCAGACTCATTAAGTTGGTCATATAGTTTCTCATTCGTTTTCTGTGAAAGGACTATGTTGTTTTAGGTACTGGAAAATCTTTGAAGTATCCTCTTGATCTCTCATCCTTCTGGATTCAGTCAAGTCTTTGTTTCTTTCAGTGCCAGTCTTCTCCTGGACACTCTTTACTTCATCACTTATCTGAGCAAAGACTGGCATGGCTTGTAACCATTTTGTTCGTTGAATTTCATCCATACCTCGTCCATGTGTTAAGCCTCCTGTTGACTTTATGGATTTCATTAACACCTGCTCAATAACAAGATCTGGTGCTAACCCAGCCCAGTATCTGTCTGATCTCCAATGAAGAACAAACCAGACTCATTAAGTTGGTCATATAGTTTCTCATTCGTTTTCTGTGAAAGGACTATGTTGTTTTAGGTACTGGAAAATCTTTGAAGTATCCTCTTGATCTCTCATCCTTCTGGATTCAGTCAAGTCTTTGTTTCTTTCAGTGCCAGTCTTCTCCTGGACACTCTTTACTTCATCACTTATCTGAGCAAAGACTGGCATGGCTTGTAACCATTTTGTTCGTTGAATTTCATCCATACCTCGTCCATGTGTTAAGCCTCCTGTTGACTTTATGGATTTCATTAACACCTGCTCAATAACAAGATCTGGTGCTAACCCAGCCCAGTATCTGTCTGATCTCCAATGAAGAACAAACCAGACTCATTAAGTTGGTCATATAGTTTCTCATTCGTTTTCTGTGAAAGGACTATGTTGTTTTAGGTACTGGAAAATCTTTGAAGTATCCTCTTGATCTCTCATCCTTCTGGATTCAGTCAAGTCTTTGTTTCTTTCAGTGCCAGTCTTCTCCTGGACACTCTTTACTTCATCACTTATCTGAGCAAAGACTGGCATGGCTTGTAACCATCTTGCTTGTTGAATTTCATCCATACCTCGTCCATGTGTTAAGCCTCCTGTTGACTTTATGGATTTCATTAACACCTGCTCAATAACAAGATCTGGTGCTAACCCAGCCCAGTATCTGTCCGATCTCCTTATGAAAAACAAACCAGACTCAATAAGTTGGTCATAGAGTTTCTCATTCGTTTTCTGTAGGTCCATCATGTCCTGGAGGAATAGATGTGCTGATTTTGTGTAGTTATTGTGTCCAGAGGCAGCAAAAAAGGAAGCATTCTTTGTAGCGCCCTGAAGTACAATGTTGTCTGGCTGGTTCTTTGACCTCTGAGTGCAGATCGCAGGATATCCATCATCTCCATGTACTGAACCCATAATTATCCATTTGGGCTCTGTTGTAGCTGATCCTGAATATTTCTGAGCCTCTCTTCAACTGTCAATATGTCCTGGTCTTTAGCTTCCACTTCTGTTTCTGTTGATCGAAGAACTTTGTCAAACTTCTGTAATGCTCCATCTATTGAATTCTGAGTGGCCTCATGATCTGATGCTTTCTTGACCACTGATACATTCAAAGCAGCATCAACTAAGAAGTGGCCACGTACTGCTCGCCCATATGCCTTTCCAGCCAGCATATGGTTGACAGTGTTGGGCCCATACACAAGCTCCAGTGGTGTTCTCAGTCGATTATCTTTCATGATGTGACCCATAGTGCCCAGGAAGCTCATTAAGGTATGGAATGGCCCGAGGATGAAAAAAATATGTTTGAGTTGGTTTTCATGGCTGATGATATGCCTTGCCTTGAGCCACAATGGTTGATCAAATGTGATGACAGGCGATATGTTGTATTTCATGCACTCGTCATTTACAAACATCAGGGTAGTAAAGATACAGCTTAAATTGTTTGGATCCAAGTCAACCATTGGTAAGAAGTGGAAGGATGCTTTTCCTAATTGGCTACCTCGGGAAATTTGAAAAGATACTTCAGTTCAAATACTGAGAACGGTCGCCATTTTGAATATGGAATTGCTCAAATTCCAAATGGCAGAATTTGTCATATTATTTACTGTGGTGTTCCAAAGAGTCAAAATGACACATTCGTGCATAGAATAAACAATTGCAATTTGTTTTACTGAACCTTCTATTTTCATCTGTTTTCCATGAAATAAAATTGTGTCTATTTTTGCATGTGTGTGATTCTTTTGCAAAAATATCAAGATATAATGGAAAGTAAATACGTCAAAATAAAGAAAAATCTTCACTTTAAAGGAACAATTCAATGACATTTTACCGTAAAGTTAGTAGTTAAGGAGATATTTAGGTAAATGTGAGTACAAAGTCGATTTTTTCAGTTTCTCCAAAATGTGTGTATTCCAATTCCGGGCTTGTTTGTGCAAAAACTTTCCATTTTAGGGTAAATACCTATGGAGACAAACATGTGTAGAATTTAATTTTCTATCGTTTTAGTACCAATACCTCTTACCCGTACGATGAACTGTTTTGGAGAAAAACCGGAAAATATGGAAAAATGTACCCTCCGAAAACGTTAAAAGTGTGATTTTCACTTCAAAATGGCCGAATTTGTCCCATTTTGGATATGGTGTTCCTAAGAGTCCATGTAACATGTTCATGCAATAAAACAAAATATTGCAATTTGTTTGACCTAAAAAGCTATTTCCCATGGACTAAATGGATATTATGCTGGATTGATCAAATCGGTTGACACTCGAGATTGTAATTTCCTTAAGCAATTAGGAAACTGGATAGTTTGGCGGGTACAGCTGGGTCAAAAATGTCGTGAACTTAGAAGTTAGTTTTGCGTTGTAATATGCAAAATGTTACCTGTGCAGCTGGCACACATGATAAGTACTTCATTATTAAGTTGATAAATG
>NC_090733.1:110477256-110482256 GCF_036898095.1 Palaemon carinicauda
TTTCAGCAACAGAAGTAATACGAATTATGGCAAATTTAATTATAACCTTGATACGATACACAAAAATATAACATTTGTTTATGTTTACTGGAGGATCCTAATACCGAAGTAACATGAATACTTAATGACAAAAATTATCTCAAAATTAAAAACTTTTGAGTGTATTATTTAGGTAGTACTCCATTATCGACTTGTAATGCACTCAGAAATTCAGTCTTGTCTCTTTATAGGATAACTAAGCCGTTGTTATTATTATTATTATTATTATTATTATTATTATTATTATTATTATTATTATTATTATTATTTGCTAAGCTGCAATCCTAGGTGGAAAAGCCGGAAACTATAAGTCTCAGGGTTCCAACAGGGAAAAATAGCCCAGTGTGGAAAGGGAATAAGGAAATAAACAAACTACAAGAGAAGCAATGAACAATTAAAAAGTAATATTTTAAGAACAATAACAATATTAGAATAAATCTGCCATATATAACCTATACAAACTTAGAAAAAATTAAGAGAAAGAAAAATGAGATGGAATAGAGGGTTCGACTGTACTCTCAAGCAAGAGAACTCTAATCTAAGACAGTGGAAGGTCATACTGCTGAGGCTATGGCACTACCCAAGACTAGAGAACAATGGTTTTATATTTTAGTGTCCTTCTCCTAGAAGAGCTGCTTACCATAGCTGAAGAGTCTCTTTTACCCTTACCAAGAGGAAAGAAGCCCCAGTAGTTAACCCTTTGAGCGAAGAAGAACTGCTTGATAACCTCAATGCTGTCAGGTGTATGAGGACCAAGGAGAATGTGGAAAGAAAAGGCCAAACAATTTGGTATATGTGTAGGCAAAGGAAAAATTAGCCGTAACCAAAGAAAGGGATCCAATGTAGTACTGCTTTGTCATTTAAGATTACAAATTCAAAATTATGGGACAAAAAGTTTAAAAATTATTTTTCCTCTGTTGTTGAAAACTCTGTTGATATGATAAAATTATAAATATAGTCTTCCTTTTTTTAAAGCTGGGCGTAATTGTAAAATGGAAATTCTCCAAATTCTCAATTTTCAATACTTGAAGAGTGGTAAAATATCCTAGCCTCAGCTTTATGCTAAACTTTTGATAAACATAATTTGTCAGGTTTGATCAAAAGTATTCGAAATGGTGTGCATGACAAGTTGATTTCAACTTCCTAATCAGAGAGCAGACTTTTGAAATACGTCAGTTGGGATGATTGAATTCGTCTCAAAAAGTTTGATAGTGGTGGCTCTGGTTTATATTCCAAGATTTAGAACATTTTGATATTTCTTCTTTGTAAAATACGGTTCGTCGGAAGTGTGTGTTAAAAGATTTACCAAAATCGGAGTTCAGTGGTATTTCATGTAAAGAATCAAAAAGGAACTAAGAAACATCATACGGTAATGAGAAACATTTACCATAGTATAATATAATTAAGATTGAACATTATGAAAAGGCATTGAAATTTATCAAGAAAATGTAAGTACACCACACAACATTATTTGCAAGAAATTATTAGACCGAAAATAGTACATTATTAACTCTTCCTCCAAAGGCTAGAGATCATCTCCTTGATGCCAATAGAGGCTCTTTTGTTTGAACCTTTCCGTTATAGTATTAAAAGTTTGTCTATTTAGGTCACTAACAGCATTTGTACAGTATCCTCCAGGGGATAGCACCGTCGGTACACCACGCGCTGTTTGATGTAGGCATCGCCCAAAGTCTTTTCCGCATACATTCGTCCCTGGTTGCGCCCACTTTTTAGTGTTCTACTTTATCTCTGTTCCCACTTTCTTTATTCCACCTTGCTGACCAACCTGTTTCGACTTTTATTTCATATGTTTTTTTTCATTCGCTTATTAGCACTGAAAGGCCTCCCCGTCCCAGAGCCAAACCAGTTTCCATAAACCGTATAGACTGTTCCTGATGTATCATACTCATGGAAGATTTATTTGAAATCTCAGGCAGACTGTAATGGGATTTTGAGTGATCTTTTTGGGCTTAAATTGGTCACAGCTGCATAGTAGTGTTGATCCTGTTGTCCCTTTGAATGAGAATCAAGTTAACATAATTGATAGGCGCATCCCTTCTCGTGCGCTAAGGTACCGAGCGAAGGACAATGCATGGCTCAATGATTGAGGACTTGCTTATTTCGAGAAACAGGAGGCCTATCATCTTTGGAAGGGTAACAGTTCAGATGTGACTTGCAGTAACTATACTCAGTTAGGCTTTCTCCATCATGAGGCTCAATATTACACAGTACTCTAGAAGTTTTATTCCAGCTGTGACCAAGTTGTGGAATGATCTTCCTAATGGGGTAGTTGAATCAGAGGAACTTCAAAAGTTCAAACTCGCAGCAAATGTTTTTATGTTGAACAGGCTTACATAGTCCTTTTATAGTTTATATATCAAATATCTGTTTTAATGTTGTTAATGTTTTTAAAATATTTTATTTTAATTTTCATTACTACTTATATCGTTTATTTATTTCCTTATTTCCTTTCTTCACTGGGCTACTTTTCCCTTTTGTAGCCCTTGGGCTTATAGCATCTTGCTTTTCCAACTAGAGTTGTAGATTAGCTAGTAATAATAATAATAATAATAATAATAATAATAATAATAATTAGAACTTTTGCTCAGAGGGTTTATGCTTCAACTGAAAAGGAATACATTTTAACCATAAAAGAAACCCTTTCTGGTACAACCCAGGAACATAAGTGGTGGAGTACCCTTAAATCTTCACACTTTGGTGTAGATGCTACAGATCCTCCTTTACTTAAACCAAATGACTCTTTCACTCACTGTCCAAAGGAAAAGGCAACCATTTTGGCTTGTGTCTGGTTGTAAGCAGAATAATGAGAAACTGGATCTTCCTCATTACTGTTTTCTGAGGCTAAAGTAACTAGTTTAGCTTTTCAATCTCATGAAATTGAAGCTCTCTTGATGAACCTTGATGTTTATAGAGGTGTAGACCTAAATTTTATTTTTACTTTTTTTTTTCTTATAAACCCTGCATATTAGAGGCTGATATTATTCTTTTTATAGTTTATATGTGAAAGGTCTGTTTTGATGATGTTGCTTTTTCTAAAATGTTTATTTTTATTGTTCATTATTTCTCATATTATTTCCTTATTTCCTTTCCTCACTGGGCTTATAGCATCTTGGTTTTCCAACTATGGTTGTAGCTTAGCTAATAATAATAATAATAATAATAATAATAATAATAATAATAATAATAATAATAGTTGCCATGGCCAGCTAAAGTATGTTTGCGAGAGATGAAACTACAAGAGTGTGTATGTATGCATGTATGCATGTATGTTTGTATGTCTGTATATATGGTCAGGACATAAAAGGAGAATGACAGATGATAGAGGGACATTAAGAATAATAGAGTGCGTCCTAGAGATTGCAAACGGAGCAGGGGAAGGAAGATAAGACGATAGAATGATGAACTAAGAAAATTTACTGGTATAAACTGACATAGGAAGACCATAAACAGACGCGAGTAGAGGGACGTCTGAGGCCTTCGGCTGATGCGTATGTATGTATGTATGTATGTATGTATGTATGTGAGAATGGTGAAGTTTTGAATTATTTCTACGATTAAATAGAATAAAACAAGTATCTTTTCTTGCAATTACTCAACCGAGACTGCCTTTAATTCCTAGAAAAACTAATCTTCTTGAATCTAGACCTCAAGATGCTTACTGTCAACGTGCTTTCAAAAGATTAATGGAAAAGACATTACGTATTGTTTTTGCGATAATGTCGCTCGAATCCATCTGTTGAGGGATGAGAGTCAGCATCGTAAGCATGATTAGATTTTCCTTGGGTAGATTACGTCGGTAATGTTGACAGGTCTGAAATTGGTATGGGCTTTATGAGTTCTTATCTTCTTATCGATATGGTTGTAGATATTGAGTTTTCGGAGAAAGACGGGAATTCGGAAAGCCATGTTATAAAGAAGGAAATGGCATGAGGTTCCTACGTTCTTGTTTTCTTATCCATCTGTTTATTTATTGCTCAATTTAGAAAAAAAAAATAGACGAAAGGAAAAACGGGAAAAAGCATAAGACCTTAACAAGAAGAGGCAATGCTTATCATGTGCTTTTAACTGCTAATAGACTAATAAGTAAGTCTGAAACACCTACAAGAGTCAGCAAGTAACTTTTTAAGGCGTCTGGAAGTTTTGCACGAAAATGGAAAATGCATTTTCATTTTCTATCATGTTTGCAGTCTAGCCCTTTCTTCCCGCCATTCACCGGCATGTTATGAACATCTGATATTTTTAGAACCTCGTCAAAGTCTCTTTGCCAAAGCAAGAGACCTTTTTTTCGTTCTTTGCGTGAAAGAGAAAAATAATAAAAACAACAACTTTTGAGGCCATGTATTTTTAAAAGGGGATCACCCGAACGCGGCAACAAAAAGAAAAAATTCGTTTATTGGCAAACTGCAGAGGAGAAAAGGGACGCTCGGTGAAGAGAGACCCGATTAAAAGACTAACGGTAATTGCAAAATTGAATTAGCCTTCGACAACGGCCCTTCCATCAATGCTTTTATTTTTATCTTTTTTTCGATTCTGGTGTCGAGAGTTCTCCTGCTATGGGATTTCCTTGTTAGTATGAAGTAACTCGGGTCCATTTGGATATCTTGCTTTAAGTTTAGGAAATAAATGCCATAGAAATAAATGTTGTTATTTGAAAATTTTGTCTTTATTTATATATATATATATATATATATATATATGCATATATATATATATATATATATATATATATATATATGTATATATATATATATATAGATAGATAGCTATAGATATATATATATATATATATATATATATATATATATATATATATATATATAGATAGATAGATAGATAGATAGATAGATAGATAGATAGATAGATAGATAGATAGATAGATATATATATATATATATATATATATATATATATATATATATCCTGTCACCCTAAGCTGCAGC
>NC_090733.1:110487256-110494756 GCF_036898095.1 Palaemon carinicauda
ATAATAATAATAATAATAATAATAATAATAATAATAATAATAATAATAATAATAATAACAGAAATGTAGATACAATATCTGGGTTTGATACAACAAGGCTTCCAGAAGATGAGCACGGAGAAACATATGCAATTGAATGTAGAAATCGATTTGCAATCTTAGAAACTTTGAGCGATGAAGAGCCGACGATTGATGAAGAATGGTGTGATATTAAGAACATATATCAGTCTGGTGGTAGTGAAATTCTGGGACTTGCAGTTACAAGGAGAAAGCCATGTATATCAAATGATACTTGGGATACTATAAAAATGAGACAAAGACTAAAGTTGATTGTGGAAATTTTTCGAGGAAGTAATGAAAATTACAAGGTAGAGAATGTTAAATATTCCAGTATTGAAAATGAAGTCAAAAGAAAAGTCAGGAATGAATGGAGAGAGTATTTACACCGGAATTCAGATGAGGCTGACAAAGCTATGAATTCTGGGAATGGCTATGGTGTAAGAATTGCTCATAGAATTATGTAATGAAATTTCTACGGGGGCAGAGAAGAAGAAGCATATGCCCATCAAAAGGAGGGATGGATCTGTTAACAATAGAAGAGGAAGAAAGTCAACGTTGGGCGGATCACTTAAGAAGTAAGGTCATGAATAGTAGAAATGAGGGGAATAATTTGATTGATATACCTGAAGCTGAGGAAGACCTTTATGTGCCCGTGAATGAATTCATTGTGTTTGAAATCATAGCTATCATTAAAAACCTCAGGCGATGAAAAGCCCCTTGTTACGATTTAAAATAAAGAGACCATCAGAATACTTTACAGATTATTTTGTAGAATGTGGTATGAAGAAGTAAACCTGATGAATGTGCGGGTGAAAATGTCTAAAATGGGAGACCTGTCTGATTGCAATAATCATAGAGGCATCACGCTTATGTCAGTTGTCATGAAAATATATAATTTGCTTATTCTAAAAAGCTTTTAATAGTGTGCATTGGCCAATTTTGTGGAGAGTCCTGCATTATTATGGCCACAATTCCTCTTAGATATGTGAATCTGATTAAGACTGTTCATGAGCAGAGTAAGTGCAAAATTAATGTTGATAGAGTCCTATCACACGAATCTCTAGTGAACAACGAAGCACTCCAAGGAAATGTGCTGTCCCCTATGTTGTTTATCCTCCTCATGAATTATCATATGCGTAGAACAGTTGGAGATGGTGGAGAAGGATTGAACTGGATTGGTAATAGGAAATTAGCTGACCTAGAGTATGCCGAAACGTTGTCCTTATTAGCAGAACACCACAGGATTTGCAATGCTTGCTTACCAGTGCATGAAATGTCCCAGGAGGTTGGACTCAAGATGAATAGAAGAAATAGATGATGAGAACAGAATATATAAGGGAAGATGAAATATCATTGGAAGGAGAAAGGATTGAGGTAGAATCTTTTAAATTTTTGGTAACTATGATCTCTAACATAGGGTCTTTAGCATTAGAGTTTGATGAAAGATTAAAGAATATCCGACAGTGGCTAGGTTAAGTAAAATTTTGGAATAAAATCGCCTGAAATTACATTTAAAAACCAGGCTATATATCAGCTTAGTGACATCGGTGTTACTGTATGGACATGAGACATGGTATGACTATGAAACAATATCCAACTGATTTAGTAGATTTTGGAACAAAGTCCCTAGAAGAATGTTGGGAGTTAAATGGCAGGACAGGATTAGAAATGAAACTATAAGAGAGATGCTCGCATGCCAAATGTAGATCAGATTATGGTGAGGGTAGATGGAGATTGTTTTGGCATGTTCTTCGCACTCGCCAAGAGAGATTAGTTCACCGAACATTTAACTGGGCTCCACAAGGTATTAGAATAGTTGGAAGAGTCAGGCCTACATGGTTGAGGATTAAGAAGCGTGAAGTTAGAGATGATGAATGGAGAAGTTTTGAATTAAAAGCTCAATATAGAAACGACTGGCGAAATCTAATTGAGACCCTTTGCGTCAATAGGCGTATTAGATGATATATATATATATATATATATATATATATATATATATATATATATATATATATATATATATTGGCCACCTGCTTAATATTTACTTTTTACATGCATAATGTAAATATACGTTTCTAGACAGCATTTCTAGCTGAGACATACCTGATGATTCATTATTAATAAACCAGTGATATAGCTCTCTCTACCTCTCTCCCTGTTCTCTCTCATGATACATTCATTCCTTGAAATGTGAGTGCTATCAAGGTGAACTGCCGATACTATTTCCAGATTCCATTAAAAGCTACCGATTATTCATGATTTGAAATTCTTGTGATTTCTTAATTGAAGTTTTCAAAAAGGATGTAACTAAATCAGTAGGTTTCGTTGAAGGCTAAAAGTATGAGGAAAAACTATTAAATTAAATGTTTATAAATGTTGTGGAAACGCTTTCAAATGACAAGAGCAGGTCATTCAATAATCAAAGATAAGGAATCTGATAGGAAAATGGGAAGGTTTATAGTGAACATAATTTTAGGCAAACTGTGTCTAAATTTCTTATCAAGAGAGAGAGAGAGAGAGAGAGAGAGAGAGAGAGAGAGAGAGAGAGAGAGAGAGAGAGACATTCAAATTTTCAGTAAAGTGAACTCATAGATCAGAGCTGCATATGTATCATTTACAATCTAGTAAATCTTAGCCTTCCATTTGAGAACTGTTGTACCATTTTCATTAACTTAATCACCAAGATTCTTTGCCCCCACCTTTTAACCGCCGTCTGTAAATCCCTTCCAGAGATTTTTCTTCCCTCTGGCTGTCCAGCCTCTCGTGTTTTACATCTTTGTAAATCTTCAGTTTGCTCAAGTTACACCAAGGCGTTAAATGGCCTCGTCTTACCATTTTTTATCATAATTTTTATCGTTATTATCATTCTCTAAATAAATGGAGAACAGAAAAAGTTAAGGATGATTTTTTAAAATTCACATACAAATAAGAATCTTGACTACCTGCATCTCTTTTACAACCGAAATCATTTTGAAAAGAAACAGGATAGAAGGTTAATAACACACTCCTAGAGAAACACAGACCAATTGTGTGTTGTGTGTGCAGTACTTCCTTATTTGTTCTTACTACCAGACTGACTATATATATATATATATATATATATATATATATATATATATATATATATATATAGTGTGTGTTTGTGTGTGTGTGTGTGTTTTTGTATGTGTATGTATGCACGTATTCATTTAAGTATGTATATATATATATATATATATATATATATATATATATATATACTGTATATATTGTATATATGTGTGTATTGAAATATGTGATAATATTATCTTCTTAAATTACACTTTGTTTAATTGTTGTTTTTCTTCTCATACAGAAATTTTATACTTTGTAGCACCCTTTGCTAGGCAATGGTCATTCAGACATAAGTAGCGGCATTTACAACAACAATAATAAAAATAATGGTAGTAGTAGTGGAAATAACAATAATAAAAATAATAATAGAAGTGATAGTATAACAATTATGATATTAATTTTTAGACATAATTAATATGATAATGACTTACAATTATTACCAGCACCGTTATTTATGCTTTTCTCTAAGATCAATATACCTTCATATATGATAACTTACAATTTTTATAAGTATTTTAGTAAAGAATGAGCACCTAGTAAAAAAAAAAATATTGATGTAATATTTTTTACTTCATAACCAGATAAGTAGCAACAATATTATAGTCTCTCTCTCTCTCTCTCTCTCTCTCTCTCTCTCTCTCTCTCTCTCTCTCTCTCTCTCTCTCTCTCTCTCTGTACCATCAAGATTTGTAGATATTTGTATTTGTGTATCTTACAAACTGGATTTATAATTATTTTTGTAACCAATCTCTCTCTCTCTCTCTCTCTCTCTCTCTCTCTCTCTCTCTCTCTCTCTCTCTCTCTCTCTTTCCAGGAACTGATTCATTGATATTTTTTTATAGTTTGGCCTATCTTTCAAAATGGATTGCGATTTAGTTTTTAATGCTAATATCTCTCTCTCTCTCTCTCTCTCTCTCTCTCTCTCTCTCTCTCTCTCTCAGTAGCATTACTACTGTTTGGTTAATATGAATTTAACCTAATAGAGACTCAACCGGTCCGTCATTTCCATCTCTTTTAACTTCACAAGAATTCCATTAACTCGAGACAAGAATCCGATATAGGACTAGATGGGATTTTCCTTTCAATTGTATTTGCATTATAGCCGCGGTTTCAATCTACTCCAATACTCGCCAACAACTCCCTCCCCCTCCCCCTCCCCCTCTCCCTCTTCCTCTCCCTCTTCCTCTTCCTCTTCTCTTCTCATCCTTTCCCCTACCATCCGACCCCACTTCATGATGCGTTTTGTTTACTCAATCTTCTAGCGGTATTTGCAATATATTCCACAGCGGTAGTGCGAGTTTTATTTTTTTCTCTCCCTCTCTCTCATGGTTGCTTTTAATTCTTACCTAAAATTATTTTTCAATATCATTGGGTTTATATATCCATCACTTCTGTCCCTTTTTTATTTCTTTTGATTGATTAATTGTTTTATTAATTGAGCTATATACCTTTTCTTTATTTTGTGATATATTATTGTGCTCGGGACATTGTTGTTTATTTTGTTTAACTTTGGTATCTCAGAGATACTCATAGCCATCGCAATTTTTTTTTTTTTTTTTTTCTCGTTTAGTCCATTTTTAGAATTTGGAATGGACGCATTATTTACTTGTTTTATCAAATGTTTTCTACCCTCAAGACTTTTTTCACCTTACAAAGACATTAATATTTTTTAATTCATAATATTTCTGAATTCTTTATCTATGTTTTTACGATATTTGCAATTTCAAAATCACTCTTATCTCCCTTTTCTATCTTGAATGGGGTCTTGCTACTTTTTCTCTTTATTTATTGGTTATTCTATTAGAATTTTCATGAAAGAAATTGAATTCAAATTCCCAAAGTCAAATTTAGGAGCCAGATATAGAATATCGGGTTCCTCGAGTTCTTTTTTTTTTTTCCTATGCAAAACATGGTTATAAAAACTATATAAAGCTTTATTGGGAATTGAATTTAAGAAAGTTAAAAAAATGATACTGGGGCGCAGGGAAATGATAGACACTTCTCGTGGCTGAAAGGTGAAAAAATCTTGGAAAAACGGGAGAATTTAGAATATTTTAAAGCTTGAAATCCGATATTATTGATACTGTACTTATTATTTTCGAAGTAGCCTGTAAAAAAAATAGTTATAAGAGAAATAATAACATTTTAAACTCGCTTAAAACCACTCCCTTAGAATTAACATGTAAGGAAATATATATATATATATATATATATATATATATATATATATATATACATATATTACATATGTATATATATATATATATGTATATATATATATATATATATATATATATATATATATCTATTTCTATTAAATTCATTTTCTAAACTGGCGAAAATATTATTCTTTCATGAGCGATTGAAAGATAAATCCTCAGATTGGAAGATGATCGGAAACCTAATATCTAAAAATTGCAAATTGTATCGTAAATTTTGAAATTCATTGGGTAATGGTATTTCATTGCCCTGCTTGTGTGTATAAACTTACGACTCAACCTTTGCACTTATTGTTCTGAGTTGCAACTATGTTGAAGAAGGTGCAAGGCTAGCAACCATATTCCTAAAGACTTGTTCACGACCGAAAATATGACTTTTCAATTAAAGTGGAAAAGGGTGTCGTAAAAACTATTGTTATATTCTAACCCTTTATGAATTTATTGTGACTCACTTAAGTCCTGTTTTCCGATAAGAACGGAATTATCCATTATAACAATGTGATATAAAACTTAGCTTGGAATTACTAAAAAATTACACTAACAACAACAATAATAATAATAATAATAATAATAATAATAATAATAATGATGATGAAGCTGATGATGATAATAATAATAATAATAATAATAATTATTATTATTATTATTATTATTATTATTATTATTTATTATTATTATTATTATTATTATAACATATTCCTCGAAATTTATACATAATAATAAAAAAAGACTTTGCCACATGTTCCACAAGAATGAAACATAATGATTAGTTACCCTCCGATTAAGAGCTATGCTGACTTAAGGTATCTTTACATGTAACAAATAAAATGTAAACATTATCAGAAAATATATCCCATTCGATAGAGAAAATTTGAACAGGTAAAACAAAATTACGAGATTAAAATAAGCTTCGGAATGCGTATATTGAATCAGTCAGGCTAAAAAGAAGACTTTCCTTTTTGTTGCATCGTCCTTTTTATTCTGGCAAGTTTCATGAGTTGCCGGCAAGGAGCTTACTTCTGGCAAGGAATTGCTCTTAAACTGATTTAATTTAATTATGTTTTTTTTTTTCTTGCGTTTTATATGGCTCATAATGTGCACTAACGAGAGGGAGAAAGAGAGAAAAAGGGATTCAATATGTTGTATTTGCGTGGGTGATTGTATGTATGTTTGTATGTAAGTACTGTGAGAGAAAGAGCAAAACAGAGACAGGCATAATGAGATTTTTTTTCTTGTACACACACACACATAAATATATGTATATATATATATATATATATATATGTGTGTGTGTGTGTGTAATTTATGAACACTTGGGCTTATAGCATCCTGCTTTTCCAACTAGCTAGTAATATATATATATATATATATATATGTATATATATATACATATGTATAGATATGTATATATATACATGTGTATATATATGTTTATATGTATACACACACACATATATATATATATGTATACATATGTATATATATGTATATATATACATAGCCTACATACATACATAATATATACATACACACTCGAGTGTTTGTATGTGTGTAAACCACACAGAAGCGCCTGCAGAAAGGTAAAAGAAATTTAAAGTGCAGCATATAACACATACACACACACACACATATATATATATATATAGAGAGAGAGAGAGAGAGAGAGAGAGAGAGAGAGAGAGAGAGATAGAGTGTGTGTGTGTGTGTATGCACAAGGAAACGTCTAGTCTGGTTAGGAGTGTGATAAATGTTATTGCTCCCTGTTGTATATGTCTCATTAATTTCTAGACTTTCTGTATAACATTCTTATATGGTAACCGATTTATCTGCTGTTGTTTATATTATGTGTAATTCCATTGTTTATTGTGTTATTTATCCTCATATATGTCAATTTTCCCATGAATTTGCTAAAGATTCATTCTCTCTTTTCTCGCTTTCTTTTATAGAAAACAGTTTGTAGTTTCAATAGTGTTTTCAATATTTTTTTATTGATGAATGTCTTAATGAGTGATAAAAGGTTACAGGCAATAATAGTTTTAAAAAATTGAGTTCCTGCAACTTATCTTTAGAATTTCAAATACTGCATAAAATGGGCATTTAAGTTTATTTATGACAATATGAAATGGTT
>NC_090733.1:110502256-110509756 GCF_036898095.1 Palaemon carinicauda
TATATATATATATATATATATATATATATATATATATATATATATATATATATATATATATATATGTATATATATATATGTGTGTGTGTGTATGTATATATATGTAAATATGAATATATATATATATATATATATATATATATATATATATATGTGTATATATATGTATATGTATATACACATATATATATGTTTATATATATATGTATATATATGTATATGTGTGTATTTATATACATATATATATATATATATATATAAATATATATAAATATACATTTATATAAATATATATAGATATATGTACATATATATGTATATATATATATATATATATATATATATATATCTATATATATATATATATATATATATATATATAAATATATATATATAATATATATATATATATACATATGTATGTATATACTGTACATATATATATATATATATATATATATATATATATGTATGTGTATATATATGTATATGTATGTATATATATGTACATATATATGTATATGTATATGTGTATATATACGTATATGTGTACATATGTATATATATATATATATATATATATATATATATATATATGTATATGTATGTATATATATGTACATATATATGTATATGTGTACATATGTATATATATATATATAAATATATATATATATATATATATATATATATATATATATATATATATATATATATATAGTCAGCCCTCCGTCCTTTTAAATTTCGACATCGACGTTTCAATATTCCATGATACTGAGATCCACAGACATTTCCAAACCAACTGCATTTCTTCGCACCTGGCTTTTACACCATTTCTCCCCCTGCACAATGCCACATCTCTGGCGAACTCTGTATCCTTTTCCTAGGGTCCTTTATCGCAAAAGTTTCTCCCAAAAGTGTTTGTCAAACGGCTAGTGACACATTACGCAATGATTTATATGCTGTTTATGTAGTAGCATGTACACATGTGCACTTCATGTTTAATATTGAATGTTACTACTCCACCTTAAGTATAAAATCATGCGTCGGGAAATTTCGCTGCTCAAATCTTTGTAAATGGTAAGGGGTGCTTTATGCAAACTGTACAGTCTTTATTTCATCTTGGTTTTACTGTTACAGTACTGTAATTGTCTTACAATATATATTCATACATTCATCAAAAAAGAGCTATTGACTGTTTATTTACAGTTCAGTTATGTGTGAGAAAATATCGTAATGTTTGTAGATATCGGCTACATAATAGGTGACTAGATGGTAGAAATGTGGAGCGATCTCCCAAAGACAGTGATCACTTATGAATAATGTTTCGTCTCACCTTAGCTAATTAAGCTGTACTGTAGGAAAGTACTGTACATACATTTTACGTTCAGTATATTTCAGTAATACAGCCAGCCCTCCATATTCCAGGGGGTTAGGTAACAGACATGCGCAAAGATCAATAATCCACTAATACTTGCTCCCCTAGGGTGTGGATAACTCCTAACCTAACAACTCATTGCCCATTGCCTATGCACAGTCGATTAACAAACTGAGTAGTGACTTATATAGCCTTTACTTGGTTTATATTGCTGTGAAAGTATTGTATAAATGAATGAACCCATTACAGTAATTTTGTAGTACATGTGCACACGTGTACTACATACTGTACACAGTACATTTACAGTACAGTACACTAGTCATCGGGACACTTGTAACAATAAAACACTCTTGTTACTCTTTAATATAATCCTCGCTGATACTATAGTGTATATCACTGTAATATATGTACAGTACTATCACAACATTACAGCTTAATTAGCTAAGCTAACACTTGTACTGTACTCTAAGTGTTCACTGTTTTTGTTAGGATTACACGTGTTGTTTAACAACTCACCGCACACACAGCTTACATTTACACATTGTAGAGTACAGTAGCCTTTACTTACGGTACTGTACAGTATAGTTAATAAACAATACTATGCATTACAATAATACCTTACTGTAAAATATAATTTATATACAATGATAACTAGAGCGGGCATACCTTCACCACCGCCACTTATGTCACTGAGAAAATTAATGATGTTGTGGGTATTTGATCCCAAAACACATATATCACTAAATAGACAATTGAATTATGCACATTTTGGCACCCGTTCCATGCAAATCAGATAAAAATTGGCCACGATATGGCAAAAAGACATCTTTGACCTTTATGGGACATTGGCCTTGACTTTTGACTCAATAACTCGTAAAATATAATCAAATTGACCATAGATCATGGCAAATCATCACACCAAATTTCATGAGATTCGATCAAATAGTTTTTGAGGTAAGCGATTCACAAACACGCAGACAAACGTACAAAATAACAAATAAACGGATGATATTGTGGGTATTTGATCGAAAAACATATATATATATATATATATATATATATATATATATATATATATATATATATATATATATCACAAGATAGCTAATTTAAATATGCATATTTTGGCTTTAGTTTTGTGGAAATCAGATAAAAACTAGCCTCGATATGGCAAAACAATTATTTTTTACATTTTCATGACCTTGGCCTTGACTTTTAATCCAAGCACTTGCAAACTCTATTCAAATTGTCCATTGATTATGTCTAATTATCCCACCAAATTTCATGAGATTCGGTTAAATACTTAATAAGTTCTGCGAATCACAAACCCACACACAGACATACAAACATACACTTATCAAAGCATAACCTTTTCCACAACGAAGTTGGCGAAAGTAATTAAAACTAAATAAGTGTACATGTTTTATGCAAAGACCTGACACAGATAAGGAAAATAAAAGATAGCAATGGTATAGTTCTAGCAGAAGAAAAATGAAATTAAAAGAAGGTGGGAAACTTATTTTGAAGGACTATTGAATGAGGAGAACCCAAGAACACTATTTGAAGATGGGACTCCATACGAGACAGTTACCATAGGAGTGACTAGAAGAGAAGTAGAACAAGTAGTAAAGAAGATGAAAAATGGTAAAGCTGAAAGGACCGGATAATATACCAGTAGAGGTATGGAAGAGTCTTAGAGAGGAAGGCATAGATATCTTGTGGGACCTGACGCAGAAGATCTTCAATCAGGAAAAGATGCCAGAGGAATGGAGAAGAAGCCTAATCATTCCCATCTATAAGGGGAAGGGAGACATCCAGAAATGTGGCAACTACAGAGGCATAAAGCTGATAAGCCATATAATGAAAATATGGGAGAAGATCATTGAGAAGAGATGAAACAACAATTGGTGAGGAACAATTTGGATTCATGCCTGGAAGAGGGACTGTAGAAGCAATATTTGCTTTGAGGCAGACGATTGAAAAACATCGGGAGAAACAGAAAGGATTACATATGGTCTTTATTGACATGGAGAAGGCATACGCTCAAGTACCACGTCAGGAGCTGTGGAGATGTATGAGAGAAAAGGAGGTCCCTGAGAAATACGTAAGAATCACCCAAGATATGTATGAAAGGTCAGAAGCAAATGTTAAGAGCAGTATAGGCCTAACAGAAAGTTTCCCAGTAAATGTGGGACTACATCAGGGGTCTGCATTGAGCCCTTACCTATTTGATCTGGTCATGGATGTAGTAACACAAGGTATTAGAGATCAGTCTCATTGGTGTATGCTTTTTGCTGATGATGTTATACTGTGTAGCGCTAGGCGAGAGGTAGTAGAAGAGAAACTGGAGAAGTGGAGAAGAGAAATGGAAAATAGGGGATTGAAGATCAGCAGGAAAAAGACAGAGTATTAGAGATTTAAAAATGGCGAGAATGGGGAAGTTAGTTTACAAGGAGAGAGATTGAAAAGAGTTGAAAATTTCAGGTATTTAGGATCAACAGTTGCAGAGGATGGTGATCGGGGGGCAGAAATAAACCACAGAATACAAGCAGGATGGAAGAATTGGAAAAAAAGTGCGTGGACTACTATGCGACAGGAAAATAGGGGTTAAGTTGAAAGGTAAAGTACACAGGACAGTTGTGAGACCGGCAATGATGTATGGAGCGGAGACATGGGCAATAAAGAAGACAGAGGAGAAGAAGATGGATGTGGCAGAGATGAGAATGCTGAGATGGATGTGTGGGGTGACAAGAAGAGATAAGATACGGAATGAGGTAATTATGGGTACCACAGGAGTAAGAAAACTATCAGATAAGATCCAAGAAAGTAGACTGAGGTGGTATGGTCATGTCATGAGAAGAGATGAACAGTATATTTGGAGGAGAGTGATGAAAATGGAGGTACAGGGAATGAGAAGGAGAGGGAGACCAAAGCGAAGGTGGGTTGACTGTATCAAGGATGACCTTGGATCAAAGGGATTAACCAGTGATGAGGTGTGGGACAGAAGTAGATGGAGAAAGCTGACCAGAAACATCAACCCCACATAGAAGTGGGAAAAGATGTAGACTAAGAAGAAGAAGTTTTATGCAAAGACCACTGATCATTTTCGTACAAAGTTCTACACAGTCTTGAAGCATGGCGCAATTCCTGATGCGTCGTCTCTTGTGCAGTACGGTAGGGAATCAAACATCTATTGTGCAAAACCCTGTAAATATATACACTGTACAGGAGTATATGCTATACATATACATCACTTTTTTTTACATCAAAACGTGATTCTGCTCAAAGAGGACTGAAGCTTGAAATGCACATACAAGGAGAGATGTAAGACTGAGGCTGGGTCACCAAGAGATGGGATGTTGTGCTGGGTGGAGAGGGAAGTGGCGCGAAGCGGGTGGGGTACAAAGGAATGAAGTCGGTTTGAAATCATTGTTCTGTGAGAATACTTATCGCAAACCTGTGAATGTGATTTTTCTATTCAAAAGGTCATAAAGTTCACTGGGGCGCGAATGAGCAAAATCGCGAAGAAAGAACCCGCAAATAAGGAGGGCTGACTATATATGTTGCAGTATCAGTAAGTGTTTTTAAATATAAACAACAGTGTTTTGTTGTTACGTATGCAAAGGCTCGCGTGATGATGACTAAAGCTGGAATCACACTAGGCCTATTTTCGCCAGCAGCCAGCCGTTGCTGCCCAAAATGGAAAACATGAGAGATTGCTGCTTGAGATATTGGCTTCCCGACTGAACGGGAAGCAGTACGAATAAACCACGAGCTTGACGTCAGATGTAAATACACAAGATGGCGGCTGCAAATAGGACGTGCTCTTGCATGGTAATCTTGGGTCCAACGAGCCTCACGAGATAATAAAAATCTGTTTTGTTCATCCTGTGGTAGATGTAGAATTCTTCAATTCACGCAATACACCGATAATGCATATTATTGTAATAGCTAGAATATTTTTGGGCGCCATGATGATATCAGCTGATCGGTTTCGTTTAAATTTTTCCTATTTGCTCCTTGAACTGCGAGATCGTAGTGTGGAGGTTGTTGAAAATCTTATCTTGTACTGAAGTTGTGTTGGTAATGTATAATTAACTTTTTAAAGTGATATAAACTACAATACGATAATAGAAACCGCATGAAAGCAATGTAGTATATAGTACAGTGAACTATTGATAGAGTTAATCTAAGCACATTGCGTGTATATTTATATACTCTATATTCATAATCATCTTATAAGAAGAATATTTATTTATATATATATATATATATATATATATATATAGAGAGAGAGAGAGAGAGAGAGAGAGAGAGAGACTACTATCTTTTTGGCAATATATTATTATTATTATTATTATTATTATTATTATTATTAAATGCTAAGCTACAACCCTAGTTGGAAAAGCAGGATGCTATAAGCCCAGGGGCCCCAAGAGGGAAATTAGCCCAGTGAGGAAAGGAAATAAGGAAAAATGAAATATTTTAAGAAAAGTAACATATGACGAAAGACAGCTTGGATAACTAGCAAACAATTAATATATCCCTGGAAACCAATGAAAAGCTTAACTAGATCCAGTACTTTACAGTTTACACTACAATGCCAGTAAGGGTTGAATTCAGTTTAAAGAAAAAAAATCGCAGACTCATTTGAGAGGGAAATATGAAATATTGTTAATTAAATGACCAGACGAATGAAGGATAAAATGCTGTTATTTTCCATGCGCGATGAAGCATGTCTGTGTAAACCTTGATTTAATTACTGTCTTATAAAACTTTGAAATGGATGAGAGGTAATAATCATATTTCTTTTTATTTATCTTATGGAGCAAGTTTTCTGTATGATCTTAAAAAAGGTCATTAATGTGAAATGTCATAACCAAATCTCGTTAAAAATCAGTGGTAGACTTATAAACCCTCTAATAAACTACAGGAATTCGTGTTACTTTTCTCAATATATTACATATGCAAGACTTTAAGATCTTCGGAAACTCAATTCATTTATGAAAACTAAAAATTTGCAAAACTTGACTTTTTAACGCCGCAGATAACAAAAAATAGCTGTTTGAATTTTGGGATCTATTACATTAGAAATATCTTCGGACCACTTTAAAGTTTTGAAGCCCATACATGTATGGCAGAAGCAAAGGACAGTGATAATGCCTCTCCACCTAAGCTAGGACCAGTGAGGGCGAGGCAATGGATAATGCTGACCCAGGAGGTCGACCAACTATAGGCCCCTCAAAACTCCCATCCTTAGCTCACAGGGATGGTGAGGTTGGCAACTCTACATGTAACTATCAAGCTTAAGCGGGACACTAACCCCAATCCGGCGATCGGCAAGCAGGGACGGTTCCACAATACCTGTTCCATCAGAAATCAAAATGGCAAAGCTCTTACTTGTAAACGTGATAACCATCGACGAAAATTCGTATCGTAACAAAATAGGAAGCAAAGAAATATATTCACCAGAAGAGAGAGAAAGAGAGCCAGCGAGCGAGCGAGCACATTAAGCCGGATGATTACCAAGCCGTTGTTAAAAAGACCTTAGGTGACCCGCCTTCCAAAACCACAAAAAATATTTTTCAACCGCTCTTCTGTCAAGCAAAGACTTTAAGAGCATTTGGACTCGGATTCTAATGGGACAGATTAAAACATTTCACTTTTATTTGGTACCATTGTTGACTGAAACATTCATGTCTAGGGGACGTATGTGCAGTTTTTGGAAAAGTTTTAAATGCTGTTTTCAAGCTTGCTTTAGATAAAAAGGGATTTGGTTTTGGGATTAGATAGAATTTGGGAAAATTTCTAAGTGACAATATTATCGTTTATTGGAGAAGATTGACAAATAGTTTTGGGTTGTGGTGGCCGATGTGGTAACGTCCTGAATGGTGAACACCAAACTGGAGTTCGAGTCCAGCTCAAACTCGTTAGTTCCTTTGCTCGCTGCAACCTTATCATCCTTGTGAGCTAATGATGGTGAGTTTGGAGGAGCTTATAGGTCTATCTGCTGAGTCATCAGCCGCTATTGTCTGGACCTCCTTGGTCCTATCTTGGGTGAAGTGGGGGCTTGGGAGCTGATCATATGTATATATGGTCAGTCTCTAGGGAATTGTCCTGTT
>NC_090733.1:110512256-110537256 GCF_036898095.1 Palaemon carinicauda
ATTCTTGACACGCCACATGGCAATCTGCATCCTAGACAGAGATTTCGTCTCGTAGGAGGCGATTGGCAAGAAACGAATTCGGGAAAGAAAAAGGGGAGCCGCTCCCAAGGCTTCCCTATCCTCCGATTCGTATGCGTGCCTGGCGCCAATCCTGGCGCCATCTGTATTCCTTGTAGCGTACACGAGGTGCTACAGATACTGTATGTAGGGAGGGGTCCTACAGCCCTTTCTTAGAAAGGCAAGGGCGGGTCCATCAGGACGACATGGCCATCTCACCCAAAAATAGATTTTTCGCTTCGCTCAAAATCCGTTTTTTGGGCTCAAGCCATGTCGTCCTGATGGAAGTGTACCAGAGCATTACTGTATCTGTGGATTCTCAGAACGTGCCGTACTCCCCGGAGGTAATTTTTCCCCGGTCGACTAGACCTAGAGACCTAAGATGTTACCGTTATACATCTTTTCAACTAACTATAAACTATGTTAGAGCTTCCTGCCCCCTACAGGGAAGAGTCCTACTAGACTCTGGAAAAGTCTCGAAGAGTACATATACCTATGTATGAATACCAGGCAAGCTAATATAGTGGTCTCGCCCTATATTAAGTAAAGCATAGTTTGTAAAGAACCACTGCGTCAATATATATTGACCAGTAATCCGCACAATACTTGTATTGGACAAAGGTTTATATCCGCATAGGAAGAAACTAATAAAACCGCCCTCGTCCCTTTATGGGACGGAGTCCTCCCATTAGGGGACTACATAAACCAATGCAACATAGCTTGCATAACAGAACAATTCTATTAGAATTATCCCAGATAAGGTACATAGAATAAATGCTCAATTATACCAATAAATTGACACAGGTGAAAGAGACGCAAAGTTCTCAAGAACAAGTTTATTGACAGACAATAAATAGACAGGTTAACAACAATTATATATATATATATATATATATATAAAAAGAGGATAACCCAAAACTTTAAGCATAAGTATGATAGTAAACAGAACTTGTTTATCTGAAAGAAAAAACATTAAATGCCACTTTTTTAAGATACCGAGGTATCAAGTCATAAAAGTCTGTATTACAAATCAATCACATTAGCGTTAAAAACGCTCGGCACACATGTCTGTACTTATGCTAGGTTCACCTTTGGAAAAGGAACAGTCAATGTGGGCACTCGGTGCCCTCATTTAGTTTGTAGTACAGTATGTACCTACACACTCACCCTGGACTTAATCGTCCCAATTAAGACCACTGTTCCTCGCAGAGTTAAACAGTAGGGTTAACTACACGACCCACTGCTACCACAGATCTCTTTAGTTCCTCTACTTGCTTCGCATAGTGGCGAAAGAACACTCTGGAAGACTTCCAGCCCGTGTATGAACGGAGATGTTCAAAATCCATACAATTAAAGAAATTTAGGGATGAGGCAACTTTCCTCGGATCGTGACCTGCGGGTGTACTGTCAGGATCCGCTCTGCGAATAAAATATGTGATTTTCGCTCTGAGTTGATTCAGAGATAAATTTGAGCCTGATGTTTCTCCCCTGAATAGTTGACCACCCTTGAAGTCTGAAGTTCTACGAAGATAGACCTTTAGGCATTCTACTGGACATAGAGATGCATCTTCTTTCAGAGGGCAGATTCTCCAGGGACCCCACCTGTTGGTGGGTAACTCATTCTTGGCGAGAAACGTAGGATCCGGAAACAGGTTCAGTTCCCCCCCATCCAGGAACTGAACACGACCTGCCTCTCTCGAGAGGGCTACGATCTCACTAACCCTGGCCCCGGACGCGAGTGCAAATAGGAAAATAACTTTTTGTGTCAAATCCTTTAACGCACATTCTTCATTGCTCAACAGGGAGGCAAAATGAAGAACTTTGTCTAAAGACCATGAGATGGGCTTTGGAGGTGCTGAAGGTCTGAGCCTAGCACAGGCTTTCGGAACTTTATTAAAGATCTCGTTACCTAGGTCGATCTGGAAGGCAAATAAAATGGGTCTCATCAAAGCAGATTTACACACTGAAATCGTGTTAGCTGCCAACCCTTGACCATGGAGGTGGATGAAGAAAGATAAGCAGAAGTCTGTTGAGATCTCCTGCGGATTCTTTGCCTTTACAAAGGCCACCCATTTTCTCCAAGATGACTCATATTGCCTTCTAGTCGATTTGCACTTATATTCCTCTAGGAAGTCTATGCTGGCTTTCGAAATCCCGAAACGCTTTCTCACCGCAAGGGCGAGAAAATCATGAGCTGCAGGGTCCGGGTTTTCTGTAATGAAGCGCAGACAGTCGACTTCTGGACTCGCTGGGTCAGAACTGGATGTGGTAGTGGCACAAACTTCAGCTGTAGTTCCAACGCCAAGGGGAACCACATGCTGTTCGGCCACTTGTGGGCCCCTATTGCCGCTACCCCCTTGAAGGATCTCAGTTTGTTGAGGACCCTCAACAGAAGGTTGTGAGGGGGGAACAGATAAATCCTGGACCATCTGTTCCAGTCGAGGGACATCGCGTCCACTGCTTCCGCTAAGGGGTCCTCGTACGGGGACACGTACAGGGGCAACTTCTTGTTGTCTTTCGTCGCAAAGAGGTCTATCTGCAGTTCTGGGACTTGATTCAGAATGAAGGAGAATGATCCTGCGTCTAAGGACCATTCCGACTCTATCGGTGTGAACCTGGATAGAGCGTCCGCTGTCACGTTGCGGACTCCTTGAAGGTGAACTGCCGACAGGTACCACTTCTTCTTTTCCACCAATCGGAAAATGGCCAACATCACCTGGTTGAGAGGTGGTGACCTCGACCCTTGTCGATTCAAGCATCTCACAACCACCTCGCTGCCCATCACCAATCTTATTTGGATCGAGTGACGCGGGGAGACTTTCTTTAAGGTAAGGAGCACTGCCATAGCTTCTAGAAAGTTTATGTGAAAGGTCCTGAATAGCTTGGACCAAGTCCCCTGGACTTTTTTCCGATGAGAGTGACCTCCCCATCCCTCCTTTGAGGCGTCTGAGTGAATCGTCATCGACGGGGGAGGTGGCTGAAGAAGAACCGACTTCTTTAGATGTCTGGCTTGGGACCAAGGCCTGAGAAGAGTACGTAGCCGAGGCGGCACTGGTCTTCTCAGATCTCTTCGCGCGTTTGATGCATACCTTCTCCAAACTCCGGTTGCATCCTTTAGCTGTGCTCTTAGCACTGGGTCTGTCACCGAAGCAAACTGGAGAGAGCCTAGTACCCTCTCCTGTTCGCGTCTTGATATCCTTTCGGAATCTAGAAGTCTCTTGACAGAGCCCGCTATCTCCTTCCTTTTCTTCGTCGGGATGGAGAAACAGTGTGACAAAAGGTCCCAGTGGATTCCCAGCCACTGGAACTTTTGGGATGGAGAAAGTCGAGACTTTTTTCTGTTGATCTTGAAGCCTAGGTACTCTAGGAACTGGATCACCTGACTGGAAGCTTGCAAGCATTCGGTCTCGGATGCTGCCCACACCAGCCAGTCGTCCAGGTAGGCTACTACCTGAATTCCCTTTAGGCGTAATTGTTTGAGAGCTGCGCTCGCAAGCTTCGTGAAAATCCTTGGGGCTATGTTTAGCCCGAATGGCATGGCTCTGAAGGCGTATAGTCTCCGTTGTAGCCTGAACCCTAGGTAGGGGGAGAGTCGACGGCTGATTGGGATGTGCCAATAGGCGTCTGACAAGTCTATAGAGACTGAGTATGCCCTCTTGGGCAGTAAGGTCCTTATGTGTTGCAGTGTTAGCATTTTGAATTTGCAATTCACTATGAACTTGTTGAGTGGCGACAAGTCCAGAATGACTCTGAGCTTTTCCGAGTCTTTCTTGGGAACACAAAACAGCCTCTCTTGGAATTTGATGGACTTCACCTTTCGGATCACCTTTTTCTCCAACAGTTCTTGAACGTACTCCTCCAGAACGGGGGTGGAGTGTTGGAAAAACCGAAGGCACGGGGGTGGAGTGCTGTACCAGCTCCAGCCCAATCCATTCTTGAGTAGGCTTTGGGCCCAGGGATCGAAGGTCCAACGATCCCAAAATTTCATCAGTCTCCCTCCTACCGGTATCATTTCACTTGGACTGCCGTCCTGAGGTCTTGCCTCCCTGACCACGACCACCTCTGAATCCCCTTCCCCTTGAGGGGCGCCTAGACGAGCCTCTGGCTGCTCCTCTAGGCTTTGCTCGAAAGGAAGAAGACTGTCCTTCGAACGTTGGGGTGAATGCCGTGGACTGACCTGGCACAGCCTGGGGTACCCACTGAAAAGTGGTCGGGGTTTGTGCCACCATCTGGGGCACTGGAGGCAATGGCAATTGCAGTTGCTGTTGCTGTCTAGAGGGCTTGGCTGGCCGAGACGGTAGCCTAGTCCTCATATTCTTCCTCTTTGGTTGAGGACCCTCATCCGGGGAAGACTTTCTTTTGATAGCCAGGCCCCACTTCTGGAGAAGGTTTCTATTCTCCACGGCGGCCTTATCAACAACTTCTTTGACCACATCGGTAGGGAAAAGGTCTTTTCCCCAAATGTTGGAGGAGATTAACTTCCTTGGCTCGTGCCTCACCGTAGCCCCGGTGAACACGAACTCCCTACAAGCTCTCCTTGCCTTGACGAAGCTATAAAAGTCCTTCGTCACTGTGGCTAGGTGAGTCTTAGCCACCACCATGAACATTTCATGGACCTTGGGGTCACTTGCCATCGTCTCAAGACTAGTCTGATGAGACATTGAGGCAGCCAGTCTTTCTTTTGTCTCGAACTCTCTTCGTAAAAGAGAGTCGGACAGCTTGGGGAGGTCCTCGCCGAATTGCCGTCCGGCAATATCAGCCTCCAACTTTCCCACTGAGAACGTCAGATGGACATCCTTCCAGTCTTTGTGGTCCATAGGCAGGGCCAGCGACAAGGGTTTACACTCCTCCAGGGAGGGGCAAGGCTTGCCGGCCTCGACTGCCTTTAGGACAGCCGCAAACCCTTTCTGTAAAAAGGGGAAGGCTCTAGCAGGAGAGGACACAAAGGAAGGGAGCTTCTTGCTCAATGCAGCTACCTTCGAGTTAGAGAAGCCCCTCTCCTTCATCGAGGATGAAAGTAGGGCTTGAGCCTTAGCGTGGTCCATGATTATGACCTCCTTCGGCTCTGTCTCCTCCCTTGAAGCTGGTTCTTTTCTCAGCCGGACATAGCAGTCCGGATATGATGCCTTGCTGGGCCAGAATTCCACCTCCTCTAGGGGAACTGAACCCAGCTTATCCGAGATGACGATCTTTCCAGTCGTCATCGGCATGTGCTCAGCATACCTCCATGGGTTAGCACCTGAGCATAAGGGAAGGTCTTTCACATTGAGCCTTTTCCGGGGCCCATGTGATTCTGCCAGGGACTGCATCCGCAGTTCCATAGCAGCCGCCTTCTCCTGATTCTCCTTCTGCATTTGTTGGATCATTCCAAGAATCGAAGAGAGGGCCTGTCCCAGTTCTACTGGGAGACCGGCCGATGTTGAGGGAATAGGCTCCGGAATCTGAACCGGAGTAGCCGACACCTCGTCGACCTCATCCTCTACGACGTCCTGGGCTTGAACTTCATCCTGGGCTTCTGCCAGGAGGTTTTGTTCCAAACGCTCATCCACGTCAGACATCCTGTCATCTAACTGGATGTCTTGCATCGCGACCGCGACTTCAACGTCCACCTGGACCTGATCTTGGGGGATCTCCTCTTGAGGCTGGGGAATCACTGCATCAGCTGATGCCTTGGGAAAAAGATACGCCCTCATCTTCTCACTTGGAAGATAAGGGCCAGAGGTGTTCTTTTGGAAGCCCCTTACCCAGGTACGAAGCTTCTCCCTTGCTATATCCCTTGATTCCGCCGTCCTAGGGGAATCAAAAGCCTCAGTAATCAGGTTAGTGCATACAGTACATACCTGAGGGTCCCAATACTGGAGATCATCCTTGGAGACAGCGCATGCTGCGTGTCTCCTACAAAACTCATGTCCGCAGAGGTACTTGCTGCGGACGTTGCAGAAAACATTTCCGCACTTCGGAGGGTCCTCCTGTAAAGAGAAGAAATTTCCATGAGTATCAAGTGAACTATGTATCACTGGATATGCATAGTATAGCATAACAATTCATAAAGGAAAGACACACACTTGTGTTTCCCTCACAACCCATTGTTGCAGCCTTCCAGATAATAAAATCAAATGGTTAATATCTTCTAGAGTAACCAATGCAAGGTTTCCAGAGGAAACAGGTGGAGCTCACACCTAAGCAATGATTTTAAAATCCTAGATAATAGACAGGAAAGAACTCACTTTCCTATCTGTAGGGCAACAGCAAAGGGATGTGCAAGAAAACACAATAGTGTTAGAAGACACAGTGCTGTACCAAAACCCTTACCATAGTTTTCTTCTTACTGTATATGTTATACTGAAGAATACTAGTACAGTATAGGGGGATACGTGCCGGCCGGCACACACCATAACTAGCTTTAAAGTATACTACTTAACAGCTATAAGGCGGCAGCACTCTGGTTCAAATGCATGTGCCGGCCGGCAGCAACTGCCGGCCGGCAACAGCCAATGTCGGCCGGCAATGGCTGCCGGCCGGCAACTACACAAGGTAGTACCCAGCTGCCGGCCACACTCTTGGTGACCGGCAGACAAGGGCTGATATAAGCCGGCCGGCAAAGGTACAAGACCGATGCCAGCCGGCAACAAAAGAACCAGAGGACTACACCTGCCCGGCTGCCGGCCTCATAGGCTGGCAGCCGTGTCGGGTACAGCACTAGAATAAAAATAGAATGGATGCCGGGATAAGAGTGTACACAACCTCCAAGCCTGGCAATCCGAAAGAGTGCATATAAGGAAGGGGAGAATCTAATTCAGGCTTCCTGACCAATGCCGTCTGGCTCTACAGGCAGGCATGGATGAGGGACCAAGAGAGGTCCGGGCAGCACTCAAAAATATAAGACCCTTGCCGGCCGGCAGCTCTGCCGGCCGGCAAGGGGCTGAGTCAATTCCACATCCTAACCTATACTAGGTCCAGATGTAGAACGACGTACAGTACTGTAATGGCTAGGCCATTACGGAGAAAGAGGGGGAAGGGACAAGAGGGTCCTACCAACCTTGCTTTAGGGAGATCTAAGGGGGAAGGCCAGCAATACTTGCCAGCTCCCAGAGCACCAAAGCAAGGAAGGTGTTGCTACTCCCAGGGAAAGAAACTTATCCTCCCCCGAGAACAGCAACAAGGACTAGTCTGGTAGATCACAAAAGAAGGAATCATATCCACAGAAACCTTCGGTAGTGACCTAAGGAGGCTAAGCCCCCTTTGTCTGTGTCAGGCCAGCGAGGGAGACTCTGCCCCAAGCCAGACAAACACAGACTCAGACTAAAAAACTCTGTTGTTCTGTCCCTCTTTGAACCATACTACAGGAACAGGAAGGTACAGTAACACCCCAGTATAGTTTTATCGAAAATAAATTCGGAAAAAACCACTTAGGGATAAGCCCAAGGCTTAAACAGAGGGAAAGGGATTGCATACCTTCTCCGAAGAAAAGAAAGCAAAAAGTATACTAAGGCTCCATAAGCAACTTAGCCTAGGCACCAAGAGAATCGATTACCTAAATCACCGAAACTCACTCGTATACTATCTTGGAAATATTCCACACAGTCTTAAATGTATAAAACATAGCCTAAAGCTTCAATAAAATTTTTATTACACTCGGAAAAACCAAAATCATGCATGAAGTACTAGGACCAAACGACTAGGCTACATGGCCTAGCGAAGGCCAGAATGGCGAATACTTCGCCAAAATAATACTAAGCACGAAAGGAAATCCTATGTAATGCTAAATAGCTAAAATTTATTAAAGCAAAACAACCGGGAATGTCGCTCTGACTAACTAAACTTATACCTAGCGAGCGACAGCGTCCAGGACGCCTCCGGTAGGCTACGGCTCTTGTATCAAATATTAATCCTATTAATCACTCAAAAATTTACCTAGAGCCTACATTTATACATAAAAGACATTATACTCAACTTATCAGAGGCCGACGAAGACGGAGAATCCATGAAAAGTAGAATAAATCCAAGATTTGCGAGAAACACAGGAAAAAACACCGAGTTGTTAAGCTACGCAAAAAGGAATGCAGATGGCGCCAGGATTGGCGCCAGGCACGCATACGAATCGGAGGATAGGGAAGCCTTGGGAGCGGCTCCCCTTTTTCTTTCCCGAATTCGTTTCTTGCCAATCGCCTCCTACGAGACGAAATCTCTGTCCAGGATGCAGATTGCCATGTGGCGTGTCAAGAATACGTCCTCTGATATGTCGCGATATCCCTTTCACGAGGGATACTCGCTCCAGGAGTTAGAATTCTGGTACCTTAAGGTAAATTCTCTGGGAATATCGCCGTAGTTGTAATATACCCTAGGAAGCTACCCTATAGGAACTTCCATCAGGACGACATGGCTTGAGCCCAAATATATATATATATATATATATATACATATATATATATATATATATGTATGTATATATATATATATATATATATATATATATATATATGTATGTATATATATATATATATATATATATATATATATATATATATATATAATTTATATATATGTATATATAATGTGCCTTTATATGCCTACGTTTATGGATGTATTTGTATGCTGTGGGTGTATGTATATAAAATGTGTTTGTATGTATCTTGTGTATGCCTTGATATATATATATATATATATATATATATATATATATATATATATATATATATATATATACTGTATGTATTTACATATATATATATATATATATATATATATATATATATATATATATGTGTGTACACACAATATATATATATATATATATATATATATATGTGTGTGTACACACAATATATATATATATATATATATATATATATATATATATATATATATATATATATATATATATATATATATATATATATATATATATATATATACTGTATATTGTGACGTGTGAGAGAAGGTTGTAAACTCAAAGGCAGTGTGAAAGCAACTGAGTTAGTTTATTAAAGAACACTCCTTTATATACAAAATCTCAAAGCAACAAGAATTTTCATGTTCAAATATTGACAATGTTACAGAGGAAAAAAGCAGACATGATTTTTCAGGTTCTTTTTAGTGCGAGGGGAGAGCGAAGATACAAGCACAAAATGAAGTATGTACGATCGTGTGACACACGGTTGGTACATGGCTTCCCCTCTAAAAATGACATACTGAACATGTTAAATAGGGCGCCCTGATCTAGAGAGGCGAACGGTAGGCGGGTCATCTGGTAGAAGATAAGCAGGGTTTAGACGATCAATGGAGACCCATTCTTCTTTGCCACGATTATTTAGTAGGAATGCTTTCGGACTGCGGCGGATCGCAAGGAAAGGGCCCGTGTAAGGGGGCGTTAGCGGTGGCTTGCAGGTGTCGTTGCACAGGAAGACGTGCGTTGCAGAGTGCAAGTCTGTTGGTATGTGATGCTTCTCTGGGGGCTGCTTGTAAGTCTGGCAGCATGGAGTAAATTTTCCCACGATGTGACGTATGCGCTGGAGATCGTCGGAGGATGTTGTAGAAGGAAAAAATTTGGCAGGGACGACCAAAGGGTCGCCATACACCATTTCAGCTGCCGAGACGTCGAGGGCGTCTTTAGGAGTGGTCCATAGTCCCAGGAGGACCCAGGGAAGCTGAGTAAACCAGTTGGAATCCTTGCAACGGGACATCAAAGCTGCTTTGAGGGTGAGATGATAATGTTCAACCATTCCATTGGCAGCGGGGTTATAGGCCGTTGTCTGATGTAGGGTGATGCCCAGGAGATTCGCTAATGATGTCCACAATTGAGAGGTGAAAGTGGTTCCCCTGCCAGAAGTAATATGCTCAGGGATACCAAATCTTGCAATCCATCCAGAGAGTAAGGCAGATGTACATGAGGCGGATGTTGCAGTTTCCATGTGAATGGCTTCAGGCCAACGAGTGAAGCGGTCGATGACGGTAAACAGGTAACGATGTCCTTGTGACGTCGATGTGAATGTGTGCGCAGCGACGCTGAGGTTGAGGAAAGGTGCCCACTCCGGAATCCGTGTGTCGATGTACTTTGGAAGTTTGGCGAGAAGTATTGGCGCGGACCCAATCCTTACCATCCTTAGAAATGCCGTGCCAAATGAACTTTGCCTTCAGCAGCTATGCAGTAGAACGGCACGAGGGATATGAAAGGCCGTGAATGAAATCAAACACCTGCCGTCGCATGGGAGCAGGAATCCAAGGTCGCGGTCTACCAGTACTGATGTCACAGTTGGAGTCTTCGAGGGGGAAGTCTTCCCAATGGAAGGACGTGCAGGATGTCCTACATGCTTGATACTCTGGATCCTGTCGTTGGGCTTCAGCCAGGGCGTTATAATCCAGTCCCAGTTGAACAGCAGCCAACGTGTTTCTTGACAGGGCATTGGCAACGGGATTCATTTTCCTAGGGACGTATTGAAAGGTACAATTGTATTCAGCCACGGTGGAGAGATGCCGGCGTTGCCGGGCGGACCAGGCATCAGACTGTCGAGTAAAGGCGTGCACCAGAGGCATGTGGTCTGTGCGAATGACGAAGAGCGTACCTTCTAAGAAATGGCGAAAGTGACGGACAGCCAAGTGCACCGCCAGCAATTCTCGATTGAAGATAGAATAACCCGATTCTGCCTTGGGCAGTTTTCTGCTGAAGAAGGCCAATGGGCGGGGCGAACCGTTGACCACCTGCTCGAGTACTGCACCAATAGCAACATCGCTGGCATAGGTGGAGAGAAGGAGAGGGGCATGTGGGATAGGAAACGTGAGCCGCAGCAGTTGATAGGGCTTTCTTTGCATTGCAGAAGGCTGCTTCTTGAAGGGGACCCCACTTCAAGTCCTTTGTCTTGCCCTTGAGGGAGGCGTAGAGGGGAGCAAGAGTGGCGGCAATGGCTGGCAGAAAACGGTGATAATAGTTGATCATGCCCTAGAATTCCTGCAGAGCTTTGACGGTCGAGGGCACGGGGAAGTTCTGAATGGCTGCTACCTTCTCAGGGAGGGGGTGGACTCCTTCAGGAGTGATGCGGTGCCCTAAGAACGACTCTTCGTTGGTGCCAAAGGTACACTTGTCGTACTGGACTACAAGGCCGTTTTGTTGCAGGCGGTCGAGCACGATGCGCAGGTGACGGAGGTGTTCCTCTTTTGAGGAGGAGAACACAAGTATGTCGTCCACATAACATACACAGAAAGGGAGGTCCCCTAAGATGCCATCCATGAGACGTTGAAACGTGGCCCCAGCATTACGAAGGCCAAAACAGGAGTAATTGAAGGTGTATGTACCAAACGGAGTGGTGATGGCAGTCTTGTGGATGTCTTCTGGGTTCATAGGCACCTGATAATACCCCTTCAGGAGGTCGAGCGTAGAGAAAACCTTTGCTTTGTGCAGGTAGGAGGTCACGTCGGCAATGTTTGGGAGGGGGTAGTGATCCGGTTCTGTTTGCATGTTCAGGTGCCTGTAATCCCCGCACGGACGGAGGGAGTCGTCTTTCTTCAGAACGATGTGTAAGGGTGACGACCATGGGCTGGAGGCCTTTTGGCAAAGGCCCATTTCCTCCATTTCGGCGAATGTCTGTTTGGCGGCTGCCAATCGTTCCGGTGCCAGACGTCTGAATGTTGCGAAGTCTGGGGGTCCCGTCGTCTTTATATGGTGATAAATACCGTGCTTGGCAGGAACCATGGGCGTTTGGCGAAGTTCTGGACAGAAAACTTCCAGGTACGACGTGAGGAGGTGAGCGTAGGCATCCGTAGGTGCGCTAATGTGGAGAGCGAGGTTAGAGGGGGCGGGTTGAAGAGGTGTCGACAAGTACGAGTCTGCGTTGACTAATCGTCGGTGGGCGACATCGACCAGAAGGTGGAAATGAGAGAGGTAATCCGCACCGAGGATTGGCAATGTGACGTCAGCAAAGAGAAACTTCCAATTGAATTTACTGTTTCCGAATGATAATGTGAGGTTCTCGTAACCGTAGGTGGGGATCGCAGATCCGTTGGCAGCTACCAAGCGGACGTCGGCAGATGTAGACAGACTACGTCGTGTCTTGAAGAGTTTCCTTGGCAAAAGAGAACGACAAGCACCCGTGTCTACCAAAAATCACATGCCCATTCCTACATCATGTAAAAAGAAAAGATTAGAAACACGGGAGGCCACCGCCACGAGCGATGGCCTACTTACACGTTTTTTGGCCACTGACAATCCTCGGCACATTTCTTCGCAGTTGCCCCGAATCTGAATTGGCAGTAGCATAACTGCGGCGGATGGGAGGTAGTAAGTGGCTGTAGAAGTCGTTTGTTGGGGCGCGAGCGATTGGTGGGTGGTGGGCGGCTTTGTCGCTGCTTCGGCACGTCACAGTGTAGGCGTGTATGTCCTATGGTATTCATGTCAGCTTCGGTTGATGTTGAATAGGCATCCTCTTCGTCAGGGGTGGAGGCGTTGATGGAGGTCTTGAAGTGGCTGTCCATAAGGGAGTCGGCTTTGGTCATCAAGTCCTTTATGGGTAAACTATCGACATCGGGTATGGCAGCGCATATAGTTCCGGGTAAACGACGTATCCAAAGGGCACGAAGTAGGTTCACCTCACGAGGAGAGCCGTCTGCGGCAGATTGAAGGCAAGCGATACTGGTCATTTCCCCGAGGGCAAACGAAGCCCTTTGGTCCCCCAACGGTTGTTGCGAGAGCTGAAAAAGCTTTGCTACACGGGCGGCTGGTGACGGTGAGTACTGCTGCAGAAGGTATGTTTTGAGGGCGTCATACGCTATTGGGGTGTCTCCTTGTTCACAAAGCCAGTCGGATATTTCCGGTAAGGTGTCCTCGGGTATCGCCGCGAGAACATAATCTGCTTTGGTGGTTAAGCGAGTCACGCCCTTGATGCGAAACTCGACTTCTGCGCGCTGAAACCAAGCAAACGCCTCTCTGCTGGCGAACGGTGAAAGTTTCAATGGGGCAGCTGCAGTGCCAACTTCTATAGAGTCCGTCATAGTATCAACGATGGATGGGCGAGGGGGGTGGGGGTGGAAGGCGGTGGGAGCGAGTCGACTTCCAGGGTCTCCAATGTGACGTGAGAGAAGGTTGTGAACTCAAAGGCAGTGTGAAAACAACTGAGTTAGTTTATTAGAGAACACTCTACTTTATATACAAAATCTCAAAGCAACAAGAATTTTCATGTTCAAATATTGACAATGTTACAGAGGAAAAAAGCAGACATGATTTTTCAGGCTCTTTTTAGTGCGACGGGAGAGCGAAGATACAAGCACAAAATGAAGTATGTACGATCGTGTGACACATGGTTGGTACAATATATATATATATATATATATATATATATATATATATATTTATATATATGTATATATACAGTATACATCTATATTTATATATATGTATATATATATATATATATATATATATATATATAAATTTATATATATATATATATATATATATATATATATATATACATATTTATATATACATATATATATATATATCTATAATTATATATATACTGTATATGTATATCTATATTTACTTATATATATACGTATATATCTATATTTATGTATCTACATATATATATATATATATATATATATATATATATATATATATATATATATATTTATATATATGTATATATATTTATTTATATGTATGTGCATATATATCTATTTATATATATGTACATATATATATATATATATATATATATATATATATATATATATATATATATATATATATATAATGTGCCTGTATATGTCAGGGTTTATGGATGTATTTGTATGCTGTGGATGTATGTATATAAAATGTTTGTATGTATCATGTGTATGCATTGATATATATATATATATATATATATATATATATATATATATATATATATATGTATGTATGTATATGTATATATATACACACAATATATATATATATATATATATATATATATATATATATATCCATATATATATATATATACATATATATATGTATATATATACACACAATATGTATAACCATATATCTATATATATACATATGTATATATATACATATGTATATATATACATATATATATATATATATATATATATATATATATATATATATATATGTGTGTAAATTTATATATACACACACGCATATATATATATATATATATATATATATATATATATATATATATATACATACATTCTTACATATATATATACACCATATACTCATACATTCTAAATTATACCCGCTTTGCCGTGTGGAGAGACGTTTAAGTAAGAAAATATGGGAAGATCATTGGCAAATTCCAAATTCAACTCATTCAGATTACTCATCAACCTCTTCCCATTCATTTGCCTACAAAGAGAACTCATGAGAAGCTCGTCAAATCAATCCAATCACACTGCATTATTCTCGTATATCCTGAACGCATTCTTGAGCTTTCATTATATTAAACCTTTCAATTCCTGCTCTCACCTTCTTTTATAGCACTCTCGAATTATTTTTTTTCTAACATTCCATCATCTTGCATTTTTATAAGAGTAAACCATCTTGAAATATTCTGATCAATATTTACATCTTAAGTTTTTACCCCTTTTTTCACTCTCAATCATATTTACTCCTTCCAATTCTTCATATATCTTTGTCTTAACAATTTTTTCCAACCAATTCAACTATTCCTCATTCATTCACGTTAAACAATTCATTGCTCGAAGCTGAATATGATCTATTGCAATATATATACATTTAGCACAACAGTTATGATTTAATCAAAATGATTCCTTAACCATTGAACCCAATAAAGCAATTAAGTAGCCCTCAGTCCAATTAAGATATAGTAATAAGTTTTCGGTTAAGGACGGAACAATTGCCGGTTATAGAGGGCTGTATATATCCTTATAAATCATCCCATTGGCAATAGATTAATACTAGTAAATTTCATAAGATTTATTAAGTGATTATCAATTCTATTTTCAGTAAACAGTGAAATACGATAATTATAATCTCGCTTATGTCCAAATTTTGTTTAACCCAAGACTTTACAAAATATCAAATCACAAGAATTTTCTCAAAAAGGTAAAACAATGAGTCGAAAATAATATATATATATATATATATATATATATATATATATATATATATATATATATATATATATATATATATATATATATATATATATATATATATATATATAAAGCTTCTAGAAATTATGGGCTTTCCATAACAAGTCAAAATGATGGAAAAAAGTTAAACGAACATTAACAGAATTACAACCACCTCTCCTTGCAGCTGAATAGTTATAAACTGCCCACTTGCTTCCAGTTATTCTGTGTTCTTTCCTCTTCTGAAAATGAAGTGAAAATAACCACTGGGAAAAAAATCCTTGACCTTTGAATTTAATTTCTCTTTTGTAGTAAAATTCATTTAAAATTTCTTGGGATTCGATTTTTATTACGTTATACTTTTATGGAAAAAAGGAGATGAAGCTAATGTTAAGATTTTGATAATCAAATAAAAATTCAGGAATTAATCATTAGATTTCACTTTCCAGGAATTACCCTTGTTTTTTCTTTTTCTATTTCTTATTATCATTAACGTGCTTTTACCTTTGATATTCCTTTTTTCATTATTATTATCATTTTTATCACTAACCTGCTTTCCTTTTTTATAATCATCAATTCAAATATTCATTTCTAGCTGGTAGAATATGGCAAACCTTTATTTTGTTGAGTCGGAACGCGAAGAACCCCCGTTTTCATTACTTGGGTCTTGTATTGACAGAAGTGTCGATAGGACATGGTTGCATCGACTGCTTTATGAACACATACAAATGAATAAAAGTCCAATTTTACGATTTGAGTGTTTAATCGACGACGTATTTTTCCAGTTAAGATGATAAATTAGTTTTCTCCTTCGACGTTGTATTAGGCTGATTATGATTATGGACTTGTTAAATAAAGTCTTTATCGGATATTATGGAAAGTAATCCATGAGGTACAAGAAAGACAATTTGCGCAAACATTGTTTAAAGGATAATGCATGCACCAGTGAGAGCGTCATTTACTTCTCTTGGGTTGATGCAAGGTTGAAATGAATGGAATAGAATTGAATTCCATGAATAAGAGAGAAAGGGGGCTTGAGGGAGGTTCGTTCGTACGTACGTTTAGGATTATCTAGAGCTTGACTCTTAGACTAAAAGTCTTAGCCCCCAAGAGGGAGGAGGTAAAGAAGGATAGAAGGAAGGAGGGATCATACAGGCAGAGGAGAGTGATATGGGTCGGGTTGTAGGGTATGACGTGATGATGACTGCGTCCGATTACTTTTTCTGCAAGTCTGGAATTTATTCCAATTGTTATGTGTGTGCCGCTTACTCATACACTTCTGGTAATGCACTATGCCGACAGAAATTAGGTCAAGCCGTGGTATAAACTGTAGCAAAGTATAATAGTGATCTAACTCTTCGTCACGGACAAAATTCAGAAAATCGAGACAACACAGCTTCTAAAATCTGTAGTACTGTTCTTGGCAGTATTTCAGTAAAATAGAGGCGACCGCAATTTTCAACCTAATTATTATCTTTTACAGGTTGGTGGCCGTAATATCACTCCTTGACGTCAATATATCCGTTTTTTAAACGGTAAATGCCTGGCAACATTCATTCCAGGATTTTTACCGTTTTTATTAAAGCAAATTTTTAACAGTGTAGGTCAGGATATAACCTCTGCCTCTGAATCGAAACAAAGTTTGACGTTAGACTTGACCCTTTCGGCTACCAAGAGAGATAAGAGTTGAATTTGTGTATTGCTGTAGGTAATATTCCTTTAGAATGTAGGTATTATTACCTACTGTAGAATTCAAATTAACCTATCTACACCGTAATAACTGATTGATAGATTTGTAACACGAGGTAAGATGGTGGTTTTACTTACAAATTGCTGACACAAGAAGTGCCAATGGCTTGCAGCTCCTGTGGTGCAGAGGAGTGCCTAGTGGCGAGTCGTGAACCCCTTGAGATAGAAAATATCTCTTAACCCTTTTACCCCCAAGCTATATGGAACTTTCAAGCACATTTTTCTATATATATTTTTTGTATTGCTCTAACAGCCTTAATTTTGGTCATAGAGAGGTCAAGTTGGTCGCATTCTTTTGAAAAATGCCTGAAGTTTCTCATAAAGTTTTAAAAAATTTAAACGGTAGATGTGCAACCACGGTGGCTGTAATTGGAGCACCCTAGAAGTACAATGGTTTTTGGGGGTACAAAATATAATGAGATTGAAGGGAGAAGACCAACTACAGTATTAAAGAGTTGTGTAACTTTTTACCAGGAGGAAATAATCCTAAGTGGATGGATGGTTAGTGCTTATCAGTCGTTTGTGAAGATTGAAAGCAATAATACCTTGTCGTTCTCCGTAATGTTTGTAGCCCCACACCCTTGCTTAAATTGAAAAAGAAATCCATATATATATATATATATATATATATATATATATATATATATATATATGTGTGTGTGTGTGTGTGTGTGTGTGTGTGTGTGTGTCATGCTTAAGGATTACATAGACTTCATTCCATGAGTCTTGACAAAAAAGCTGATGTTTTTATAGTTTATATATGAAAGATTTATTTTAATGTTGTTATTATGCTTAAACTTCTCTTGCATTTGATTTCCTTATTTCCTTTCCTCACTGGGCTATTTTTCCCGTTGGAGCCCTTGGACTTATAGCATCATGCTTTTGTAACTAGGTTTGTAGCTTAGCAAGTGATAATAATAGTAATAATAATAATAATAATAATAATAATAATAATTATTATTATCATTATTATTATTATTATTATTATTATTATTATGTCTTAAAGGTTATATCCTCTTTTACTTGGATACAGAAGACTAGAATACGGTTTTGTTAGAAAAAGATTCTTTAAAAAGAACACGTGAAATTATGAAAATACTGTATATGGGTATGTGAATTGTTTTAATAAAATTATACTTTTAACAATATTTTCAAAAGCAATATCAACAAGAGGACTTAAAATAGTATGGACAGTAGCAGAGTTAAAGCAAGAGTACAGTATTTTTTTTTTTTATTCCTATTTTTATTTTTAAGAATACTAGATATAACAATTGGACATTTAATGATAACTTGACATGTTACGTTCTCTCTCATAATTAGTAAAACCAGTAATGCTATTGTACATTCCGTTTGTCTTTGTGATTCATTACTCCTGAGACTCGTTTCAAGTTTTAATTTATGATTTTTCTTTTTAGATCTGTGCAGAAGCGACTTTGTTGAATGACAAAGCAGGACCGACATTTAAAGTTCTCCCTGAATTTGAAGATACCTTAAAGTTTTGAGGTATTACAAGATTGAAAAAAAATACTGGTAAGTGGGATTATAATATTTTTGTATCATTGAATTTACCTTTACCTGCTGTTATTAATTTTGATCAATTTTGTGATATGGTGACTGGAAATAAGAATTGTGGCAATCAGTAACATTAATATTAATTTAATTGAATCTTGAAAACTATGAGTGTATAATGAGGGATTAATTATATAACACAACGTTAGTTTTAACATTAAAATAGAGTTCCCCAAATAACCATTAACTCTCGGATAGGAAATTAAGAAAACACAATAGCTAAACTAGAAAAAGAGGACAACATGGAGCAAGGATAATTAAGTGATCGTGCGATAAAGGTAACAAATGTTTAGATATTCTGATACAAGGAAGAGAAATATATATAGTATTAGAAAGACAGAAAAACAAGTAATCAAAATAAAGGCTTAAATGCTTGTCGTGTTAATTCGCAAATAAGTTTTACTTTTAGAAACTTTTACAAGCTTGTAATGGAGGGAACGTCTGAAGCACTAAAATGCCGTAATGAATAAAAAATCATGAGCGATGCTTCCATTAAACCTTTTGGATTGAAAGGACAGCCTTTGAGAAATGTTGATCTATGGGTATTGTCATCTGAATGGTAAATAACTCTACAAATGTGAGATAAATTGAGCATTCATCCTTTTAACAGTGTTTAAGGGTAAATTGCTTTTCTTGGGAACAAATGTGATTTTAGTAGTATCATTCAATGTATCTTCAAGGTGATGATTGAAAATATATTTAATTGGATCCAAAAACTTCCATTTCTTTATTGTGAAGGCGATGTATGCAATTGTATTTTCTTTGAACTATATGTACCAACCGTGTTTCACACAATTGTACATAATTCCTTTTGTATATATTATGATTGTATCTTCGCTCTTCCCGCGCCGCACTAAAACGAACATGAAAATTCATTTCTGGTTTTTCCTCTGTAATATTGTCTGTCTTGTGAACTTGTTATGTCCTGTTGCCTTGAGGTTTTGTATATAAGGAGAGTGTTCTACAATAATATAACTCAGTCGATTGCTTCCTGCCTTTGAGTTCACAACCCTCTCTCGGCTCCGTCACATATATCTAAATTTCGAATCAATGGTTTTTCTGTCTTTCCTTCCTAAGAAAATTAACTCTAGTTCCATTTGCATCTACTATCCATTGAAATCTATACTAAAACACCAGCTAACTCGCTCGTTCAAATGTTTCTTTCTCTCTGTTGATATAGGTGTTGTCTTATTCAGAGAGACAAAATATCTATTTCGATGCAAATCATACAATAATTTGCAGAAGCGGAATCGAGACTCGTATCTATAATTGTTTCAATTGGGAATTCTACCTTTCATTTCAATGGGTATTCTGTTGGACACAGTTATTTATTCTCTTTTTAGACATTTTGAAAATTATTATTTTCACAGGTGGGATTAAGGGTGCAGGAGATTTCCTATAAATTTGATTATTCTAGTTTACGGCTTTGAATGTGATTTAGTCTCCTTTGAAAAAAAAAATTGAAATAGCACCAAAGGAAGTATTTAGAAGATATTACAAATTGTAGGAATTGATTTTGAAGATATTACAAATTGTCGGAATTGCCTTTTACACATATTTGCATGGTATCTTCAGTCATGAATTTTAAGCTCCACAGTCATTATACTTGAGGTGGGACGGAGTTTTATTTGTCACAATACTAAATTTAGTAAAACCCCTTGAAGGTTAGTTGCTGGCATTGCAAAAATAATTCTCAACTTTTGTTTTCTTTTTACACTGAACTAAACCTATTCTTTAATATAGTTATGCTTATAAAGAAATATTGTTTATGTCTATAATGTTCTCCTTAGATGTTCGTGAATCAGGTTTTTATATTACGTACAGTTTTATCACTAATGATGATATTCTTGTTAAGAATATTGAGAAAATGAAAAGTCGACAGCCTTAGCGACCTATTCTTATGGCTTGACGACCCAAGTTGGGTCGCGACCCAGGGGTCACAACCCCTCGGTAACATTGCTGTGAAGGAGTTGGTGCTGAAGCAAAACTTTTTTTTATTATTTAGGTATGTGAGATGGTGAATGCGTTTATTTCTGGCCATTCTTTGAAAGCTTTTGAATTATCATGGCCCAGTCTCTTTTCAGGGTAAATGTAGTCGCGTCGGGGATGGTATTAAGTGATGGAATAACCTTTTGCTCCTATATTGTATGGTTAACGTAGTGTATGGTATAGTCAGTGTGGATAGTTGCCTTGTGATTGGATGGTTTTAAGATCTAAACTTGATAGCGATTGCACTAGTAGCTTCTGATGTATAATTTGATATTTTTATATCCATAGCAATTTTAACTGGATATATCATTATTAAAACATTTTTTGAAATTTTTTATCATATTAGTTCGGAATACTTTCCAGGAAAAACCGACAAAATGATTGGAAAATCCATGGTTGATTGACTTCAAGAAAAAAAAGTCAAAGCCTTTGATTAGTGGCTTGATGTCACTCCCTGTAATAACCTCCATGTTTGATTAATTGACTTTGACTAGCAAGAACGTAGCGTGATAATTGACCCAAAACTTTAAACTTTTCATATGTTTTTTTATCCTTTTTTCTGTTACTCTGCAAGTATGAAGTTTTGCCGTAATAAAGTTTTTTCTGTTTTTTTATATTTTATTTCTCTCTCTCTCTCTCTCTCTCTCTCTCTCTCTCTCTCTCTCTCTCTCTCTCTCTCTCTCTCTCTCTCTCTCTCTCTCTCTCTCATATTAGTTAACTCTAAAGCTTTATGGGCCTTGGCACTCAGTCGCTTCTCGTAATGATATACAAATTAGAAAGTAACTATTTAGTAAGAAGACCCGTTTTCTAATGCGCTAAAAGACAAGACGATATTATATTCATATAAACAGTCTGAAATCGGCAGTAATCAGGTTTCTTGTAATAGCATACTTTAAGGAGATTCAGATTGAACTGAATTACCAACGAGAGAGAGAGAGAGAGAGAGAGAGAGAGAGAGAGAGAGAGAGAGAGAGAGAGAGAGAGATTACCTAACCTTGGATGATAGTAGGTTGGCCAGGGCACCAGTCACCCATTGAGATACTACCGCTAGAGAGTTATGGGGTCATTTGACTGGCCAGAGAGTACTTCATTGGATCCTTCTCTCTGGTTACGGTTACGGCTCATTTTCCCTTTGCCTACACATACACCGAATAGTCTGGCCTATTCTTTACATATTTTCCTGTCCTCATACACCTCACAATACTGAGATTACCAAACAATTCTTCTTCTCTCAAGGGACTAAATACTGCATTGTAATTGTTCAGTGGCCTCTTTCCTCTTGGTAAGGGTAAAAGAAACTCATTAGCTGTGGTAAGCAACTCTTCTAGGAGGACACTCCAAGATGAAATTATTGTTCTTTAGTCTTAGGTAGTGCCATATAGCCTCTGTACCATGACCTTCCACTGTCTTGGATTAGTTCTTTTGTTTGATGGTACAAATAGGTACACTATTCTATTTCTCTTCCTCTTATTATGTAAAAGTTATTATAGTTTATATAGGAAATATTTATTTTAATGTTGTTATTGTTCTTAAAATATTTTATTTTTCCTGGTTTCCTTTCCTCACTGGGCTATTTTCCCTTTTGGAGCCTCTTGGCTTATAGCACCCTACTTTTCCAACTAGGGTTGTAGCTTAGCAAGTAATGATAATAATAATAATAATAATAATAATAATAATAATAATAATAATAATAATAATAATAATAATAGTAACAATAATAATAATATTACAAGGGGGTGATTGATGTCGCATGTACAACACTTGGTTCACGTTTCCTAGGTTGTGAATCAAATTGCCACTAGTTTGAAGTTTACTAGATCATCTGACAGCAATCCATGTCTAACATGAATACACGCACATAATATTTACGTGTGTGTATATACTGTATACACACACACACACACATATATATATATATATATATATATATATATGTATATGAGAGTGTGTATACATCTATATATATATATATATATATATATATATATATATATATATATATATATATATATGAGAGTGTGTATACATCTATATATATATATATATATATATATATATATACTGTATATGTATATATATAAGTATGTATATGTACTGTATATATACATGTGTGTATATGTATATGCTGTGCGTATATATATATATATATATATATATATATATATATATATATATATGTATGTATATGTGTGTATATGTATATACTGTATATATATATATATATGAATGTATATATATATGTGATATATATATATATATATATATATATTTATGTGTGTATATATATGTATATACTATATATATACATATACATATATATATATTTATATATATATATATATATATATATATATATATATATTGAGATCACGAAAATTATAGTCAACCAGTCGATTTTAAAGCAGGACTCGTGCAATTTCCCATTTCATTTGGCATTCATTCCGTATATCACAAACTTTTAGTCATTTGTATATTTATACAGGTTTCTCCTTCCTATCGCTTTCTAGTTTCCTCTCATTATTATCATTTATTGGATCCCAACCGGTTCCCCCCTTTCCTTCTCTTTTATTTTCATTAGTTTTCCATTACGCCAGAATGTAGTTCAAAGCAGTCCCCCGTAATGAGTTTCTCTCTTGCCATGTTTGCCTGTGTTACATTCAGTTTCCAAATGCACCGGGATTTTTCTCATGCACGCTCAGACGCCCTTATTTGCAACATCAGTGTTTTACCGTTTCTCTGAGACCGTTTATGTTTGAGAGGGTACTTGGGCGTCCCATTGGTCCTGCGCTTCGTTTATTCATATAAACCTTCAGCATTCTATGATATTTTTAACTATTTTGTCACTAGCCTATAGGGGATGGCTCGAAGGAAATGCTAGACAATAGTTACGGCAACGTATGTCCCTTGATAGCGAATTCGCTTAAAGGTGAAGATTATTGCCGCCTCAGGGGCATTTACCTTATAATTGAGCTTTACAATTGCTCTGAGTTTTCTTCTCTCATCAATACTGCATGCCGCCAGTAACTGTGCTTTGTCGGTCATTGGTAGGTGGTAGAGCAAAATGCATAAACAAATTCTAAGATTTTACTAAAAAATTTCCAAAAGTAAACTGTCAAGTACAAAGTATAAATGAGTTTGGCTGATACGTATTTCGAAAGGGTACTGGGTATCTCCTCTTATCTTCAGGCTAGACGTGGATGGATGTAGGAAGAGTTGGCTTTATGTACTGTGTGCGTCTCGGTGCCGTATTCAAGTCAAGCACTGGTTGCTGATTGGTCCCCATGAGCGGAGGCCGTACCGTGTCTTGGACGATGCCGGTCTCCCATTTTCCGTCCCAGATTCGGTTTGGTCTCCACTCACGGGGACCGAGCTGAAGAAATAGAGCCAGCCCTGCCTACACCCATCCTTCTTGCCTGAAGATAAGAGGAGACCAAGTACCCTCTAGCAACGCGTAGCAACCAAACTCATTTATACTTTGTATTTTATAATTTACTTTTAGTAAATTTTTTAGTAAAATAAACCTGCTGAATAGAGGGTCTACTTCTGAGAATTAATTTTACCTTGAAACTTCAGGAGTAGATCTATTTTAACGTTTTTACTGTTCTTAAAATATAACATATAAATTATTCATTATTTTACGTCCGTATTTCCTTTCCTCACTGGGCTATGTTTCCCAGTTAGAGCCCTTGAGCTTATAGAATCCTGGTTTTACAGTTAGGGTTGTAGCTTATCTTATAATAATAATAATAATAATAATAATAATAATAATAATAATAATAATAATAATAATAATAATAACTTGTAAACGATAATTGCTAGGATTTTTCGTTTAATACAGTCGTCACTACTCGTCAAGTTTGATATACAACTTGATAACGATTTGGCTGTATATTTTCCAGTCGAAATCAGGTTGACTCCTTAGAATCTAAATCAACCTAGTTTTACCGTGACAACCAAATGCTAGCTTTGTAACACATCTCTATATATTATAGTTTTATCAATATTTCACAAGTAGATTTGTTTAATATTTTCAAAATTAATCTACTAATGCGCCTTATCATATGGTTCGCTTTGGGAATAACTTGAACCAAAAAGGGAATTATATATAAGCAGGGTACCTACCCTTCCTAGGATTCAAATTTATACCTATTCGCGGCTTATAATAGAGATGATAGGGACCATGTCATTTAGCTACTAAGAGAGATGTTAGTTAATTTTTATTCTCGTCTACATAATAAGAAATTAAGTTCAAAGGCAACCACTCTCCCCTATGATGTCTAACGGCTACTGTAATTATGTAATGCATACCTACATCACATGTTTTTAAGCCTTAAATATTTAGAAACAATTAACCCCCGATATCGAATTCATAGTATTTTAAAAATTACCTAGTCACGATTGCAGTTACTTGGGATTATTGTATTTACCCATTGATGGAAATTGAACTATGCCTTTACTAATAGTAAAGATATTTAGTAAAGATATTTTATAAGTATTTAGTAAAGATATCTTATTAATATTTAATGAAGGTATT
>NC_090733.1:110542256-110552256 GCF_036898095.1 Palaemon carinicauda
GAACTAAGACGAAACTAGTCAGGATATGAGTATCCCATCTCTCTATTTCCCTGTAAGTTTTATGCATATATATATATATATATATATATATATATGTATATATATATATATGTATATATATATATATATATATATATGTATATATATGTATATATATGTATATGTGTGTATATATATATATATATATATATATATATATATATATATATATATATATACATATATATATATATATTATTTATATGTACATATGTATACACACATATATATATATCTATATATATATATATATGTATATATACATATATATATATGTATATATATATATATATATATATATATATATATATATATATATATATATACTGTAAACGCAGGGATGTCTCATGCAGGGAAAATTTCACTCAGGGAAATTTCACCTTTTCCCCGCGCAACTTTGAATGACTATTCGTGGTAAATCCAAAATTTGTAATTAAATTTCGGTCACTGATAGAGGCATACACGTTATAAAATAATAAGAAAATTAAAATGAGGAAGTTTTAGTCAGAAACAATAATTTTGGGGACACCTTTTATATGTTAGTAACAAAGAAAACAAAAGAACCATTCACCCATCTCCCGCCATACCCCTGCTCAAGCGCTTGGGAAAGCAACAGGTTGTTCTTGAGCGCAGGGTAGCGATAGAGAGCAGACGTGTTTTGGTGAGAATTGACATCGACGACTTTAAGATGGAATTATAATATAAGGTAAGAAAGCACATTGTTCTTAGAGTTAGAGACAAAAAAAGGTTGTCAGGGTTGCTGTTTAAATAACAATAGCTTAAGGGATGTTAATAATGAAATATAGAAACATGAGATAAAATGAGGGGTTTGTCCTAACGGTCCCGTACCCTCGGCAGGAACATACCCAGGGGCCCATTTAGGGGAGAGAGGTGGACGATCTTTACGGTGGACACAAACAAAATTGTAAGTAAGAGATGTTATCAAGAGGTCTTTTATAATTTAAGGAGGGAAAATAGAGTTCGTAAGGGATTAAGCTAGATAGAATATGCCACACATCAAATAACTATTTAGTGAAATTCTCTCATGACTTAATGATGTCTATTATTGCTTAGTGCTTATTTCTATAGAGTTGATATAGCAGAACCAAGGGATTCACCCACCTAGTATTACGAATTTTGTAATCAAGTTATTATACTAGAGGCCTTTATTGGAAATATTAATAAAAATGTGTAACATGCAAGAAATAGAATACAAAGGAATCACAATTAACGAGATATAGCAATAGAGGTTTCCAATAATGTTGTTTGAAATGCGTAGAGAATAGGGTTTTCTTTAAATATGTTTTTTTTTATTAATCATTATGATTTTACTTTTGTTGATTTCTTTTTTTTAATTTCTTATTTTTTATATGTTTAGTTTTTATTAATTGAAGAATTGTCCATATGAATTTCTCATTGTATGTAATTTTTCCAGTGACACGTCACAAATAAAAAACCAAAAATGTCGACGAGTACTAAATAACCCAGCCACGAAGACCCCCTCACCCTATATATACATACCAAGCAAGATTTGTTATGTTTTGTTTCATTGGTAATATATACAATGTAAAAGGAGTGTACGTGCACATCTGTTTATGGGTGTGGAGTGTATATTGTAGGTGGTGTGATGTTTAGTACAGGAAGAGCTCAAATATTTATATGGATTTATTGATGAGGTTGCTAACTCTTGTAAACTATAGTCTGGAATAGAACAAGAAATACGAAAACCGAAGGTTGGCTACCAGTAGTCCATTGCAAATGTCCTTGCCTGGGAATCTGTTGGACTGTGGGTCAAGATCCTGCAAGGATAATAGTTTCTTGTAATGTTTGCTAGGGATGGGGCTTGGGGAGCCTATAGGTCTCCCTGCTCCTAGCCTGGCCGGAGAAGGGCTTGGTCGCTGATCATAATCAAATGTGGTTGTCGTCGTCGGGATGTACTTGTATCCTAATATCATAGTTTTCAGTCCCAATAGAAGGTTGAATATAGGAGAGGACCATAATAGATTAATTATTGTTGGGGTGGTGAGCCTTATTATGGCTCGTAAGACCAATTCGGGCCCTGAATAATCGAGGGCATTGTTCTCACTGAATCGTGGGAGGTGGTTGGGGTTGACTTGCTCTTTCTGGCCGTTGCTGTCGTTTAGCTAACAGGCTGGGTCTTCTATTTTCTTCAAAGAGGTCTGTGCCCACTTTAACTTTGCTTTTCCACTCGTCCCTGTTGCTTGCTATAGCTTCAAAGGTGTTGAGGTGTCTGTTAGCTTCCTTGAAGGATTTTTTGAGTTGGTCTTTAAATCGAAGCATTCGGCAGCCTCTAGGGTGATCACCTGTATTTAACTCACTGAAGAGCACTTACTCTGATAGTCTTGTGTCCTCCATTTGCATCACATGGCCAGACCATACTAGGTGGTGTTTCATGATCAGGGCCTCAATGCTGGTGACGTTGGCTCTTTCAAGGACTGCTGTATTGGACACCTAGTCATTCCATTTGATTTTCATTATTGCTCTCAGTTTTTTCGGGTGGAATTGTTCCAATTTTTTGAGGTCCCTACTATAAAGGGTCTAAGCCTCACATGCATATCACAGGGTAGATACTATGTTGGTGTTATATACCATCATCTTTGTATGGGTATTTAGATCTTTGTTCATAAACACCCTGGTGGATAGTCTCCCACATGTAGTGTGGCCAGCTTGTAACCTGTTTTCAATCTCTTTGGTGGAGGTGCTCTATGTGGAAAGGATACTTCTCAGGTATGGGAAGTGTTCGACACATCCAATGATGGTGCCAGCCGTGGTGATGTTAGTTACTGGTGGATTTTCCTTTGGTCTTGGCTGGGTCAATATTTTAGTTTTGGCCTTGCATAACTGTTAGGTCAAAACATGTGTAAGAACTGATTTTTGGAGTTCTGCCTGGGTGTGGGCTACGGCAGCGTTGTCATCTGCATACTACAGTTCTGTCACATTGATGGTGTTGGTGTTTGAGTCTGTCCAGTTTGAAAATTCCTCCATCTAATCTGTATTTTATCTCAACCCCTCATTTGTTGTGGGGTATTTCATATAATACACATCCTTGATTTAATCCACATGTGATTGGGAAATGGGCTGACAAGTTGCTTTGGTGGATTACTGTAGCTGTTATCCCATCTTGGATGACTTTGATCATGTCAACAAAAGGCTCAGGGATTCCCAAGTGATTGAGGACAGACCACATGGCTGTTCGTGTTACGCTGTCGTATGCTTTTTCGAGGTCATAGAAAATTAGGATTATGGGTATTTGCTGTTCTTTTGATTTTTCCTGTAGTTGGCGAGCACAGAAAAATATGTCTATGGTTCCTCTAGATGAGCAGAAACCACACTGGGATTCTGGCAGGATTGTTTCTACTACATTTTGTAATCTATTTAGTAGTATCCTTGCCAAGACCTTCCCTGCAATTGATAGCAAGGATATCCCTCTGTAATTTCCACATTTTCTTCTATCTCCTTTTTTTTTAATATGGTGACAAGGAGTGCGTCTTTTCAATCATTGGGGGACTGTTTTTCCTTCTGTTTTTAGTATGAGGGAGTGAAGCCACGTCTTCAGGACTAAACCCCGTGGGTCAAAAGCTCAGTGGGAATGTTGTCCGGTCCTGCAGCCGTCCCTTGGCCGCATTTGTTTTAAAGCTTCATCGAATTCCTGGAATGTTGGAAGTAGGGACATCCATAACTGGGGTGGATGTTGTATCACATTTCGGAGGAAGTCTTGTTGGGCTGATGAGTTCCTGTTCAGGAGGGTGTTGAAATGTTCTACCCAACGGTTCTGGATCTCTTTATCTTCCGTAAGGATGGTGTTGTCTGCTGCCAAGCGTGTCCCTGCAGCAGTGTGATTTGTCTGAAAATTTTCTTTGTGCCTGCAAACAAGCTTTTAAGGTCCCTACAGTCGGTATAACCTTGTAGGTCTGGAGCCATTTGTTGCCACCGTTCATTGTGTATTTCTCGAAGCCTGGCTAAACACTGTGACTTTGCTTGTGCACATTTAGCCTTCTTTGGGTGTGAATTAGGGTCTTGGTCAAGGGCTATTGGAGCTTTCCATTTGGCGTTAATGAGGGACTTAATATCTTCGTCGTTGTTGTCAAACCAGTCCTGGTGCTGTTTGCTCAGGTGGCCGATTACAGTTCTTGCAGCTTCATTGATGGCCTCTCCTAAGTTAGTCCATTCAGCGTCGATTAATGGTTCTCTGGCTGGTAGATTCTGCTGGATTTTTTATTGGAAACCTTGAGATGTATCAGGATCTTTTAATTTACCAGTGTCGTATCTTCTTCTGGCTTCGTTTTGTTGGATGTTACGTGACTTCCTTTTGATGGTTAGTTTGGATTGCAGCTAAGTATAAAGAGAAAAGATGTGGCGCCAATACACATCCTGCTTTTAGTCCAGATGTAATAATAGTTTCTTGTAATATTTGCCAAGGATGGGGCTTGGGGAGCCTATAGGTTTCCGTGCTCCTAGCCTGGCTGGAGAGGGGCTTGGTCGCTGATCATAGTGATATATATATATATATATATATATATATATATATATATATATATATATATATATATATATATATATATATATATATATATAGTCAGTCTCTAGGGCATTGTCCTGCTAGGTCGCTGATCATTTTGTAATGCTTTCTAAGGATGGGGCTTGAGGAGCCTATATGGTTTCCCGGCTCCCAGCCTGGGAGACACACATATATATATATATATATATATATATATATATATATATATATATATATATATATATATATATATCAGTCTCTAGGGCATTGTCCTGCTAGGTCGATGATAATTTTGTAATGCTTTCTAAGGATGGGGCTTGAGGAGCCTATATGGTTTCCCGGCTCCCAGCCTGGGAGACATATATATATATATATATATATATATATATATATATATATATATATATATATATATATATATATCAGTCTCTAGGGCATTGTCCTGCTAGGTCGATGATAATTTTGTAATGCTTTCTAAGGATGGGGCTTGAGGAGCCTATATGGTTTCCCGGCTCCCAGCCTGGGAGACATATATATATATATATATATATATATATATATATATATATATATATATATATATATATATCAGTCTCTAGGGCATTGTCCTGCTAGGTCGATGATAATTTTGTAATGCTTTCTAAGGATGGGGCTTGAGGAGCCTATATGGTTTCCCGGCTCCCAGCCTGGGAGACATATATATATATATATATATATATATATATATATATATATATATATATATATATATATATATTCAGTCTCTAGGGCATTGTCCTGCTAGGTCGATGATAATTTTGTAATGCTTTCTAAGGATGGGGCTTGAGGAGCCTATATGGTTTCCCGGCTCCCAGCCTGGGAGACACATATATATATATATATATATATATATGTGTGTGTGTGTGTGTGTGTGTACTGTATATATATATGTATGTATATTTATAAAGATAGTCTCTAGTGCATCGTCCTTCTAGGTCATTGTCATTACTCCTTGCCTCTACCATTCATGAGGGATATTTAAGCATTTAAATTCCCAGCGTGATATATGCAATAACTATCTATCTATCTATCTATCTATCTATCTATCTATCTATATATATATATATATATATATATATATATATATATATATATATATATATGTGTGTGTGTGTGTGTGTGTGTGTATGTATATATTCAGATGAGAGAGAGAGAGAGAGAGATACAATAAGCACCATTAAAATGCAATTCAGTTTCACATTAACATATGCGCAGGTAACATTCTCCAATATTGGCCTTTGCGTCGAGCCAAAACCAAATGGATGTGTTTATAAATACAGTATTCCGAATCAGTACATTAATGATACTCATTTTCTTTAAAGAGGATCGGTGAAGTTTCCTCATTATGAAGCATCAAACGCGTTTTTCCTCTTCTTTTTCCTCTTATTCCTCGTTCTCATTTTCTTCCTTCTACCCGAACCCCTCTTTCTTTATTTCCTTTTTTACTCATTTTTTTTCGCGCCCTGATGAGCTTATGGGAGCTTTGATGATGGATAGAATTTCAGGATTAAATCTCAAAGAAAGATTTAAGTCATTAGGTTATAAACATTTACCTTGTGTTTTTATGAGTAAAGTAGAAAAATCTGTAATAACGAAATTACTTAAATTATAGATGAAAATAATCACGGGGATTAATCTTCTTTGATGTGTCAAATGTTTATTCAAGGGTTCAGTCGATTTTACGAAAATAAAATAAAATGTTTGGGAAGTTTTATAACATATTATATATTTGGATATAAACTAGAAAGTGATGCACGTGAAACTGAATCACCATAAAATTAATGATAAAAATAGTTTTTCACTTGATGGCTAACCTCTATCTTGAAGATAAGTAGGTTTTAAGAAGCCAGTAGCTGTTACATAAGGCTGATATTTCATCTTGTTATTTACCACAAATCCTTCTTTTGGGAGACTGCTTCTGTTCTATTCAAATCATGAAATAGAGTTAAGAAAACAAGCAAAAGTTTAGGAAGCTACCATTTATCAAATGTAATAATACTTCTAATTGAAAGGACACTATCGACATAATTACTTTTTCCGAGTAGATTTTAAAGATAAGGATAAAACCCATACAAATATAAATTTATTTTCATGCAAGAAATACAATATAAACTAGTTTCATAAATATCTAAAATTCTAACTTCTAATTATTTTGATATAGTCATTATAATCATTATAATCTAAATGAAACAAGACAAAAAAAATATGAAAAATGAAGAGGCGAAGAGTAGAATAATAACGGCAAAAGTTTAAAATAGAGATTAAATATTCAGGCAATATATTCTAGCCCTTAAAAGCTTTTAACTATAACAACTACAACGACCTCTCTTTAATTTACGAGAGTCAACATCGATAAGAGAGCAAGGAAATCTCTTCCTAAGTATAGCAGGAGGGATAATTAGATATCTCTGGCTGCTGAGGAGTAATTACTTCTGAGAAAATCGTAACCTAATATCCCTTTCATATTACTCTTCTGAACAGTTATTAGTTTAACGAATATTACAAAACTCTATCCGCATCAGATTAAGTTTCTTTGATTAAAACAGCATCTTACTGTACGAATATATCTACATAGTAAGTAATTTGGGTTGTGGTGGCCTATTGGTAATGTCCCCGCCTGCCTATCTGTGCCAGATTGGGGTTCGAGTCTCGCTTAAGCTCGAGAAATTGTAGTGTCTGCAACCTCACCATCCTTGTGAACTAAGGAGGGTGGTTTTGGGAAGTCTATATGTCTAAAAGGATTAATATTACTGGAGATGCCCTAATTCAGAGTTCCTACCTGAACCCATGAAGCCAGCTCGGTTAGCGGCCCTCTCCCGTTGACTTGGAACCAAGTGTTATTGTTAATTATTTACCGTCTCTTATATACTTTTTTTATCTTTATGATACCTTCCATGTAATATTCTTCAACTGTTTATGACTCAGTTTATGAATAATTTTCAATTTCGAGAGCAATAACACAGAAAAGAATCCTTACACGAATCAATCATTTACTACTCTGGAAGATGGTTTAAATAGAATTTGATTCAGCTCACTATAATACATAGCTGCCAACCTTTAGGCAAAAATCAGTAACAGCAATTGTGAGACCCTACAAGCTATGTTCACTGTAATCCATAGAGGGTTATAAAGTGTAACGACTATACCGTAGTTCAGGTGTTTTCGTATGCGAACAACCCGATGTAAGTACAATAGACGCAAACAGCATGTGTTGTATTATTGCTTTATTATAACTGTTATAATTGCTTACAATTTTCTTTATTAAAACTAATAATTATTTACAGATATCATGAATACTACTAGTACCTACAATTGTCGATGTAGTGGTTTGCGGACGTCTTACATTAATGAATAAAAAATCTTTATATTAGATTACATAAATATAGAAACAATTTTTATGACATCCGTATATACAATATATATATATATATATATATATATATATATATATATCTATATATATATATATATATATATATGGATGTCATATATATATGGATGTCGTATATATATAATTCAACTGGCCAATTAAATGAATAAGTTTTCAGATTGTTTAGCTACTTTTCGTTTTGTTATTGATCTGCATGGTGGTTAGTAAAATGTTTCCCTGCCCTAATGAGCAAGACTAGATTATTTTGCAATGGATTGCTGTCAACATACGTTCGCTAATTTAAAAAAGAAAATTGCTTCGCCCGTATAATATTTCGTAACACCACACAATTGTTTTGGACCTCTTCTCTGCCAATGTAAATGTCAGTTTTCATTGAATGAGATTGATTTTCTGAATATTATCTCTCATCTTGGACAGATTTCTAAATCATCGACCGAGGGACGAATCAAATAGGACTTATCCTTCACATTTCAATTTGATTAAACCTGACAATACATTATTGTCATTAACATTCAAACAATCTAAGCAGGCTTAACAACGTAAGGGTTTCTACAATTTATGAACAATAAATCCTGCAATATATATCACAGTAATACAAGTACAAAGTGATATGTGATAATACGAAGGAATGAAAGTATAGTCCTTATCAATAACTTTCATCCAAAATGACTATCAACTATTAACCTGTTCTTAGGAGAAGACGTATTTATAGTATCAATCGAGTTACGTAAATGAGCAACGGTACTTAAACACGAGAGTGTGGTTACGGATTCTACAAGAATGAGATTTCTGCAGAGGACATCCAGAATATTATTTTGGATTCAACTCTCCTTATTAGCTGCTGAAAACTACACAGAAATAGGGTTACTATTAAATCCCCCCCCCCCCCAAAAAAAAAAAATCATTTTGGTTCATTTTAAATGACTGTAAAAATTAATGTTTTTTTTACCAGAACATCTTATCAATTGGCCATTCAAATTGACCGATCTCCGAATACAAGCCATAAAGCCGTGAAACCTCCGTTCTTTAGTTTTGCTTCAAAATATGTTTATTTTCCTTCAGAGTCTTAAATAGCTTATATAAGCTTCAACTTTAACAACTATAAACTCTTTAAATGAACATTTATTTTTGGTTGTATTGGGCATTTAGTCATGACTATAAAAAATCCTTGAATTACGGATATCAAATAAATAATTAAAAATACTACGAAATTGCATTGTTCCCTTACAAACTTTGAACTCGGAAAGGATGTTTTCTAGTCTATATTGCAAGGAGTTTGTAACGGATTCACCAATGAGTTCAGCAGCAAGCTTAATTTTTTTTTTTATAAAGCAGCACAGGAAGGAGCCATCGCTAATAAAAAGCATAAGAAAATAATTACCGTCTATAAGCAAAGGTCTGAATAGAACCGACTCTTAAGTTCCAGTACATTGTCAGAGTTTAACTTGGGAATCGAGAACTGTCATTTTGACTGATGAGCCTGGCTTCACTTAATCCGGGCAGGTATTAAACCTCTTTGGTCAGGGCATCTCCAGTTATATTTTCTCCAAGCTATATGTCTACTGCTGAGTCATCAGCAGCCATTGCCTGACCCTCGTTGACCCTAGCTTGGGTGGACCGGGGGTGTTGGCACGGCTATCATGAAACAGCAAGGTCTATATATGTCAGTAACCTCTCTTGATGGCTACGGTGTTGGGTACTGATCTTGTGTGTATATGTTGAGTCTCTTCCTGCTAGTTAGGGCATTGTCACACTCCCTTGCCTCTGGCATTCATGAGTGAACTTTAAACCTTTAAATAGCGTCACATAGTAAGTTATTGATTATAGCGATTTTGCAATTATGTGGAAGGAAGCGAAATGCGCTGTGTAAATGCGGTAAATGGTTGTCCCCCGGACAATTTATAACGAGATTTACCAATGATCAATTACAGGTGATGACAAATAACCCCCTGTGACCCCTCTGCTTGTTTGGCCCATATGCAAATTGGAAATTGTCAACACATAAATTGGTT
>NC_090733.1:110594756-110597256 GCF_036898095.1 Palaemon carinicauda
AATTAAAATTATTATTATTATTATTATTATTATTATTATTATTATTATTATTATTATTATTATTAACTAAGCTACACCCCTTGTTTGAAAAGGAGAATACTATCAAGGGCCTGCAACAGCGAAACATAGCCCAGTGAGGAAAGGAGATAAGGAAATAAATAAGCTTTTTATGAAAAGCAATGCATTGAAAATATAAAGTTATTTCAACATCAGTAACAACGTTGAAATAGATATTTTATATATAAACTAAAAAGAGAGACTTAGGTCAACATGTTCAACATAAAAACACTCACTGCAACTTTGATCTTCTGAACTTCTTATTATTGTGAACTGGTTCACATTTGTTTATTTATGCTGAAGAAGACAATATTTCTTATTTCCATTTATACCAAAGTATTCAAAATGAAGATGTAACAAATTATACTATAAATTTTAGAACTGATACACCAACACAGTTAAAGTGCACACTTCAAACAATATTTCTTATTTCCATTTGCACTAAATTATTCGGAATAAATCTGATAAAATATATTATGAATTTTAGAATTGTTACACCAGCAAAATGAAAATCCACACTTGACAAAAAGAAAAAAATCCTAAATACAAATGTATTTAGTAGAGTCGTAGATGGCTGTAGCGAATGAAAATCCCGAGAAATAGAAAAAGAATATGAAGATAATAAGTTCAAAACGTAATCAATTATTAAAATAAATCAGCTTTAGTTCGTCATACAAGCTGACCGCGGGAAACAATCTTCTCTCGGTTTGAATCTCTCTATCAGGGGAGATTGATTCCCCTGTAATCGCATTATATTTGGCGTTTAGGACCCATGTTTCTTTTTTTGTTCGCAAAAACGCGTACGCAATTGCAGATAAAAATGCGTATAGATTTGGGTGATGTTTAGGTGGGCGCTTTTTCCGCACAAAAGAGGATTTTAATGAGGAAACGTAGCCGTGCCGCTGTCAAGGTCTGTAGACCGTCTGTATGCTGTTCATTGCTTCTTGTTCCTTTTGACGAAGTTTGATAGATGGACATGTATGTATATTTATGTATGTGTATACATATTAAATAGTATGCAAGTATACTGTATATGAATATATATATATATATATATATATATATATATATATATATATATATATATATATATATTTATATTATATATATACTATATATATATATATATATATATATATATATATATTTTATATATATATACTATATATATATATATATATATATATATATATATATAAACTATATATATTTTATATATATATACTATATATATATATATATATATATATTATATATAAACTATATATATTATATATATATATATATATATATATATATATATATATATATAGATATATATTATATATACTGTATACTATATATAAATTTTATATATATACTATATATATTTTTTTATATATATACTATATATATTTTATATATATATATATATATATATATATATATATATATATATAATTTCATATATAGAGTATGTATTGTAATACATATAAATTTGGTGATTATTCCTTTAACATGGTTGAGAGATTTTCGTAAAAAATAAGTTCTAGCCTTTCTATCTGTCTTATCTTTGCATTGTTAATCTGGTTACACACACATTTATATGTATATATATATATATATATATATATATATATATATATATATATATGTGTGTGTGTGTGTGTGTGTGTGTGTATGTGTGTGTGTGTGTGTGTGTGTACGTTACCTTGTCTTACAACATCATTCCATGACTCCTTTTTACATCCAGGGTAATACCAAATGTTTAGATCCATAATTTTGTTAACTTTAACATCCAAGGTCATGCGTAAACTAACGAGAGATATTCAATCAGAAAATCTATCCCACTTTGATTATGATTGATATCCTGGGTGTGTCACTTTAAGAGAATGGAACATTTGATCCCTCTCAGTAGAGAGCATGCCTTCGCCACGCCTAGCAGCCTGATTTTGCTCTCAACTCCAGTGCGTTCATGTACTTCGATGGATTTTCTTCAGAATTTAATGGATTTGTCCTTGGGTCATACCCTACACGTCCATTAAGATTCGTTGAAATTGATTCGGTAGTTTTGGCGTAATGTTCACAGACAAATAATAACCTAACAAAATATTTGCAATTTTCTTACCATTGCGATTACATTCAAAGTACTGCTGCGTACTGGTACTTTGATGTACTTTATCCAAAAGGTTACAGATTCATCTTGGGTCCTACTCAACAAGACTACTCAAATTGGTTAAAATTGGTATTGTATGTTTTTTGTAAAGTTGCTCTCAAACAAACAGACGAATAAATAATTTAAGAAACAGACGAAAGGGGTGAATACATACCTTTCGCGAAATATTCGATTTTGGCGAAGGCAATAAACGTTCGGTAACTTAAAAATTCATCGCCGAATAACCAACCTGTTGCATGCTTCATTTCACGAAGAACAGCAAATTCTGTGCAGATTACGAATATATAT
>NC_090733.1:110602256-110604756 GCF_036898095.1 Palaemon carinicauda
AAAACCCACACTTATTGTAGCATTATCATCTATCAAAACACGGAATTCAAAGGCATCTTCTAATTCCAAAAGGCTTGATTGCAATGTCGACTACTCATGTTGAAAATAATAATTTTCACTAATTATTTCAGATTTATAAGAAAAAAAAATATTGAAAAAAAGGTTAAATCAGAACTACTTTTAGGAATATTCTTGCATCTCATACAGCAAAACAACGATTTTTTTTTATAAACAAACAAAAAAGAATTTAAATCAGAACCTCTTTAAGGTATATTCTGCCATCTCATTTGGTAAAACAGCTAAATAATCGTATAAAAAGTTATTATATCCTTTATAACTAGAAGAAAGTCAGTCCACTGCATCCAAGGAAATTGAATTCCATTGCAGGAATGAAAGAAAAAGTTATATATCGTAGTTTAGAATGGAAATACTGCGAATTCTTTTCCTTGCAGTTAATATTTGATACAATTGCTTTGTCGCAGCGTCTGAGGGCTTTTCCAAAACAGAACTTTAGTTCTTTAGAGAGAGGGAATTTTAAAAGACCTTTTTCGAGATATTGCTTTTGGTGCATTTTATTTTACCAGGTATATGAAATACTCCATTTTTCATCATCAGAATGAATTTGCCTTATTCATGTACTTGATGCATATACTCACACACACTCATACACACACACAGACACACACTTATTATATATATATATATATATATATATATATATATATATATATATATATATATATATGTATATATATATATATATATATATATATATTTATATATAAGTATATATATATATATATATATATATATATATATATATATATATATATATATATATAAATAATCCTAAATCCCAATGAGGAATAGCTGACTCGAATTATATAACTTGATGTCATCATCATCTCCTACACTTATTGACGCAAAGGGCCTCGGTTAGATTTCGCCAGTTGACTCTACCTTGAGCTTTTAGTTCAATACTTCTCCATTCATCATCTCCTACTTCGTGCTTCATAGTCCTCAGCCATGTAGTCCTGGGTCATCCAATTTTTTAATCCCTTGTGGAGCCCAGCTGAACGTATGGTGAACTAATCTCTCACGGGGAGTGCGAAGAGCATGTCCAAACCATGTCCATCTACCTTTCATCATGATCTCATCTATGTATGGCACTCTAGTAATCTCTCTTATAGTTTCATTTCTAATCCTGTCCAGCCATCTAACTCCCAAAATACTTCTGAGGCTTTGTTCTCAAATCTACTAAATCTATTGGAGATAGTTTAATTGTCATACCATGACTCATGTCCATAGAGCAACAGCAATCTCACTAAACTGATATATACAGTCTGATTTGTATATGTAATTTCAGGCGATTTGATTCCCAAATTTCACTAAACCCAGCCAATGTCTGATTGTTTTTTTCAATCTTCCGCCAAACTCTAATTCTAAAGACCTTGTATTGGAGATCATAGTTCCTAAATACTTGAATGATTCAACCTAATAAATCCTTTCTCCTTCCAATGATATTTCATTTTCTATTGCATACTCCGTTCTCATCATCTCTGTCTTTCTGTTCATCTTCAGCCCAACCTTGTGTGATATTTCATGCATTCTGGTCAACAAGCATTGCAAATCTTGTGGTGTTCTGCTAAGAAGGACAGCATGATCAGCATACTCTAGATCTGCTAAATTCCTATTACCATTCCAGTCCAATCCTTCTCCATCATCTCTGACTGTGCTACGCATTACAAAATCCAGGAGGAGAATAAACAACATAGGTACCAACACATTTCCTTTGAGTACTCCGCTGTTCATTGGAAATTCATTTGACAAAACTCCGTTAACATTAACGTTGCACTTGCTATGCTGAAGAACACACTTAATCAAATTTACATATGCAAGAGGTATTCCATAATAACGCAGGACTCTCCACAAAATCGGTGGGTGCACACTATATAAGGCTTTTTCATAGTCCACAAATGTCATCAATAGGGGATTTTTATATTTTACGCATTGCTGTTCAACATTCGGTCTGTGCAACTTCTACTTTTTCTAAATCCTGCTTGTTCATCTCTCAGCTTTTCATCAATCTTTCTCTCCAGTCTCTTTAGAATAAGCATACTATATATTTTCATAACAACTGACGTAAGTGTTATGCCTCTGTAATTATTGCAATCAGCCAGGCCTTCTTCTTTTGCTATTTTCATCAACACTCCTAATTCCCTTTCATCAGGTTTTGCCTCTTCATGCCACATTTTACAAAAGAATCTTGTAAGTAGTCTGGGAGTCACTTCATTTTCGGCCAGTATCATCTCGGCAGTTATTCCATTGTATCACGGGTCTTTCCATCTCTAGTTTTTCAGTTTGTTGGATGGAACACTTTAGTGAGGTTATGAATAGGAGATATGAAGGGAATAATTTGATTGGTATACTTGAAGCTGATCCATGATTATATGCGTTATATATTTAAAAAAGCTCCTGCTATTTTTAATTATACAACGCA
>NC_090733.1:110614756-110617256 GCF_036898095.1 Palaemon carinicauda
GAAGGAAAAGGCTTTTGAAAAACAAAATGAGGTTATGAAACGTAAAATTCCACTTTCTCTTAAAGGAGAAATAGTTATTGAGATGGTCCTACCAGTTTTAACTTATGCATAAGAAACTTAGAGCACTACTAAACCCATAGCCTAGAACATAGGCCAATTACAACTCAGAGAGCTATAAAGAGAATAACAATGGGAATACCACTAAGAGACAGAAAAATAGCAACATGGATACGAGAGCAAACTAAAGTATAGGATAATCTAACAACATGTTAGAAAAAGAAATGGACGTGGGCAGGACATGTAATGAAAGTCAGATAATAGTAGACATCAAGAATAACAGGATGCAAAAGACAAGGGGAAGGAAGAGAGGATGATGGATTAACGAACCAAAAATGTTTGCAGGTGTTGACTTTCACAGAAAGACCATAAACAGACGCAAGTGGAGGGACATGTCCGAGACCTTTGTTCTGCTGTGGACTAGTAACGGCTGAGGATGACGATGATGATGATATATATATATATATATATATATATATATATATATATATATATATATATACTGTATATATATATATATATATATATATATATATTTATATATATATATAAATATATATATATATATATATATATATATATATACATATATATATGTATATATATATTTATATATATATATATATATATATATATATATATATATATATATATATATATATACATATATATACATATATATATGTGTATATATATATATATATGTATATATATATGTATATATATATATATATATATATATATATATATATATATATATATATATATTCCATTTCTAGAGCCTTCATTGTTATATAAGAACTTTTCTTATATTAGCTTCGGGATACGTTTTGAAATCCCCCTAAGATATAAATTATCATGTTTCTGCGTATCTCATTTATTAATCGAAAGGTTAAGAGTTTATTGCACATTTCTTTTTACGTGAAAAAAAAATAAAGAAGGAAAGGTCATAGCATCAACAAAAATAGAGAGAGAGAGAGAGAGAGAGAGAGAGAGAGAGAGAGAGAGAGAGAGAGAGAGAGAGAGAGAGAGAGAGCAACATAGCGAATTCTTCCCCTTGAAGCTGTTATTAAATACACTGTTACTTTGTGTGGCGCAGAGCCGAGTGGAGTTCTTGCAAACAACGTTTTGCTTCTGCTTTCAAGGACCAATACCAGGAGTTATTTTCTTTAGTCTTTTTGACTTGTCTTGTTGTAATTGATCTGTTTGTTCTTTTCTTCCAGGTTTTTACCAGGTTGTTTCTTTATGTCTTTCAGAACACGATACGAAATACTGCTGTGCCTCAGATCCATTATTATACCAAAACCAGCTACTCTCTATCAAAATAATATGACAAACCCTTTGCTTCTATTATTGAAGCTACTTTTAACAGCTCTCAGATACTCATTATGTATGTGGATTTTCTCCATCATAAACTTGTTCTATTATTATTATTATTATTATTATTTGCTAAGCTACAACCCTAGCTGGAAAAGCAAAATGCTATAAGCCCAGGGGCCCCAACAGGGAAAATAGCCCAGTAAGGAAAGGAAAGAAGGAAAAATAAAATATTTTAAGAAGAGTAACATTAAAATAAATATTTCCTATATAAACTATGAAAACTTTAACAAAACAAGAGGAAGAGAAATTAAATAGAATAGTGTGCCTGATTGTACCCTCAAGCAAGAGAACTCTAACCCAAGACAGTGGAAGACCATGGTACAGAGGCTATGGCACTACCCAAGACTAGAGAACAATGGTTTGATTTTGGAGTGTCCTTCTCCTAGAAGAGCTGCTTACCATAGCTAAAGAGTCTCTTCTACCCTTACTAAGAGGAAAGTAGCCACAGAACAAATACAGTGCAGTAGTTAACCCCTTGAGCGAAGAAGAATTGTTTAGTAACCTCAGTGTTGTCAGGTGTGTGAGGACAGAGGAGAATCTGTTAAGAATAGGCCAGACTATTCGGCGTATGTGTAGGCAAAGAGAAAGAACCGTAACCAAAGAGAAGGATCCAACGTAGTACTGTCTGGCCAGTCAAAGGACCCCATAACTCTCTGGCGGTAGTATTTCAACGGGCGGCTGGTGCCTTGGCCAACCTACTAGATAGTCCTCGTGAAGACTTTTCATTTTATTTTCAAAATCTTTGCACGACTGTCTCATAACAAAGACATCATCTGCGCGCACCCTCTTCCTTACTTAAACTGATACTGTTTTTTTTTTCCCTACAGTTACCTTACTTTTTCGATTAGAAACCTATCATACACATTTCTTCGTATAATAAGTAACATTATGTCCCTTGTTTCGGAAACTTTCTCTTCCCAAAACTGATTTAACACCCTCGATTTTCCCTTTCCAGAGGTGGTTTATACACCCTGGACTTTCTGTTTCCAGAGGTGTTTTATACACCTTGGACTTTCTCTTCCCAGAGGTATTTTATACACCTTGAACTTTCTCTTTCTAGAGG
>NC_090733.1:110622256-110642256 GCF_036898095.1 Palaemon carinicauda
TCATTCTGTATTCTTTGTTATTTAGAATGAGGTTCTAGGAGATTGTGATTTTATCTGTATTTAGAAAATTGAAAATGTCCTACTGAAAATTATTCGGCCAAAATGTTTACAGTAACCAATGATTCATAATCATTATAGCTTGTGAATTAATGAGACCGAATACTTATTTAAAAAGAAATTAGTAAATGATATTGAAATACTTCAGATATAAGGTATATAAATGGTAATGTTTATATAATATAAGAACAATGATATTCAACAATACAAAGATGACTTAAGTTTTCTTCACAACCTCTGATATTTTCTTTAAAAGTCTTACGACTGGATGCAAATGTTCTGTTTAGAACACGTATTCTAAAAAATATCAGACAACTGACAAAGTAACCTATTACCTCTTCAGGCAAATCAACAAAATTTTTGATACCACAATTTACTGATTGCTCCATTACCAGCCTTTAACCTAGTTTCTCCATGATATCACTTGAACAACCTTTAAATTTTTTTCAATTGTATAAGGATTCCATTACTGGGATGGACAAGTTCTCCTTGGGATTCAGAAATATTTTTTATCCAGGGTCGTTCTTTTGCATCGGGCACTTTCATTAACGACTGGTACTGATTGAATTTTCTTGCAATGAACCCTCCAAAGTACCTAACGCCCTCTTTCTCCTACCTTCCTCCAAGGGTATGTCTTGTACGTCTTCATTTACTACAGAATGGTCTTCCTGGATATCTTCAGATGCTGTAAATGCCCTTGCTAAAAGGCACAGTTCCCTTTGTAGTGTTATGTAATGTTCCCCTGATTCAGAGGATTTTCGTGTACTTTGTTGTGCAATGAACCTTGCGATAATGTTGTTTCATTGCACACTTTTTTCTGAATTATATTGATTTCCAATTTAAAAAATCCCTTCTTAAAATGTATGTTCTAAATCGCTGTTTGACGGCAAAACATACACACATTTGTATAAAACAACCAAAGTAATGTTCAAGAAAATCTTGATTGAACCTATAGGTAAGGATGAAGGATATGTTGTATTTCACTTTCAACATGTCAAGTAATAAAATCAAAGCATAAGAAGAAATGGTCTGTTCCTCTGTAAGTATTTCGTTTTGGAATGATGAATTATTTCCATAGGCGTGCCTCGTCAATTTGGAGTCAAAGTGTACTCTAGAACTAAAGATATCAAACCATGATTGAGCTGTGTCTTTCCAATAAAGACTTAAAAAGACATTTATTACAAAAATGTTCAAGGGTTTTAGAAGTTGTCTTGGACATTAACTGCACAGTTAGTGTCACACATTCTTTTAACACCCTTTGGAGGGAAATATTTCTCCGATAATTGCGTGTTGTTTTCAAATCACTAACACTTCTCTCAATTATTTCCTCAACACAAGAAGGTCATATTTCAGTGTTGACTGATAGTCCTCAGCTTCGAAGTGCAAACTGCATAATGGACTGTGTGTTGCTTTGAAGAAATCTTTCCTGCGACGGAGGTGTGCCAACTTCTTTTGAAGTTTTTCATCTTTTGGAAAGCGATGGAAAGGGATATTATCTATAACTCTTTTCCCTCTAATATAACAACCAAAAAGAGCTCATATATGTGTCATCTTTCAGTCTTTATTTTTCCGAGTAGATAAGACAAGAAGTTAAATGCTCTCTTGAGGTAGTAGGTTGGCCAGGCCACCAGCCACCCTTTGAGATACTACCGCTAGAGAGTTATGGGGTCCTTTGACTGGCCAAACAGTACTACATTGGGTCCTTCTCTCTGGTTACGGTCGACTTTCCTTTGCCGACCCATACACCTAATAGTCTGGCCTATTCTTTACAGATTTTCCTGCCCTCATACACCTAACAGCACTGAGATTACCAAGCAATTCTTCTTCACCCACTGCACTGTAATTGTTTAGTGGCTACTTTCCTCTTGGTAAAGGTAGAAGAGACTCTTAAGCTATGGTAAGCAGCTCTTCTAGGAGAAGGACATTCCAAAATCAAACCATTGTTCTCTTGTCTTGGTCTGTGCCATAGCCTTTGTACCATGATCTTCCACTTTCTTGAGTTAGAGTTCTCTTGCTTGAGGGCACACTTGGGTACACTGTTCTATCTAATTTCTCTTCCTCTTGTTTTGTTAAAGTTTTTATAGTTTATATAGGAAATATTTATTTTAATGTTGTTACAGTTCTTCAAATATTTTATTTCAATTGTTAATTACGTCTCCTATTTCCTTGTTTCCTTTCCTCACTGGACTATTTTCCCTTCTGGAACCCTGGGCTTATAGCATCCTGCTTTTCCAACTAGTGTTGTTGCTTAGCAAGTAATAATAATAATAATAATAATAATAATAATAATGATTAACTTTAATGAACGGACCCCGCTCAACCCAGCTGAGAGGCGACCAAAGCTGCCAGCTTAGCTCACCCCGCAGGCTCCAGGGATTTAATCCCTGTCCGTGACCAGACCTAACATAGTTAGACCTTGATGAAGACATTCATTCGAGCAATACTATATATCAGCGTTAATTCTTCTGCTCTTTTTATTAATTCCTTGCAAAGCTCTGGATGAGCGACAAAATAGAAATAATCCCAATTTAGGAAACTGGGCGAAAAGTTAGTGAACGTTTTGCGAGTTGCCACCCGCTTCATGTACTGCAAGCATATTTTCAATTCTCATAAGTATGTACACTTTTGTATTTGGTTTAGATAAACCTACGTAAGTCAGAAAAATCTACCCTGATTGGTGTATCTCAATTCGCCTATAAATGCTATTCTGTTTGTGACGATGATATTCAAATCAGGGAAACAACTACGTATTTGATCAGATAGCCTCATTTTAATATGAACAATTGCTTTGGAAAGGCAATTCCGTTAACTTTTCGCTTTAAGAAATTAAAACGAATGAACGCTATAAATGGAATATGCCGAGGACTTTTTGCCTGCCACCAGTTCAAACTACCTCTTTAAATCATATGTAGAATTTTTCATTGAACAGGAGTCATTGCAATGGAACAAAGATCCACATGGTACAGCCGTAGCAGTATTATATAATTTCAAAAGAGAATATTATTTCCATCAGAGAAAACTAATTTCATCGAGAGAGATCCGAATTAGATCCGAATTCTCCACCTCGAATGTAATGATAAATGTGATGTAGCTTTAGAAAGTTGAGGCCTGGACGTTTTAAAGCTACGTCGTAATTCAAGCTGTAATGCTAGCTTACATTTGTGTTGTTGTTTTAGATTGCCTGGCCCTTACGGTCAGGCACGGGCTCTTGCACACTTGCAGCCCGTAGTTAATAATTTGTGGTTATCTAATGGAAACGTGGGAGACCAGTAATCTGCCATGTAATAATTATAGCTAAACTCACCACACATAAGTTTTCATTGATGTCCTCAACTTTACTGTATTTGTAAGCTGCCTGCTGAATTATTAAGTGGCCATTGGCTGGTCGTCCTGGGTCCTTGTTTGGGTAGAGGTGAGTGTCAGCACTGGTCATGGTGTAAATGTTCGGTTTTCTTAGCTATTGTGCGAAACTTCAGTGACCTGTTCCTTGTCTTTGTCATTCATAAACGAATTTTAAGTGTGGAGGAAGGTAGGAATAAGCAGTAAAGTGGTTCTCCATGTTATAAGGACACTCGCCATACGTGTAAATGTTCGGTTTACAAGATATTTTGTGACATTGCAATGACCTTTTCCTTGTCTTTGACACTCATAGACGACTTTTTAAGTGTGGAGAATGGTAGGTGAGCACCTAAGCTGTCATAACGTGAAGTTAAATTTCCCTAGCATAAAGAGCAGGAACATATAGCTCTTGTTGATTACTTCAAAGAACGCACAAACAGATTTCCCTCTTATCGGTGCCTAAACTAATTTTCTGAACGTGAGAATCTACTTTTGAAAATAAAGAAAATTTCCACGTTGTGATAAGGATAGGGAAGTCAACATAAAAATAAAATAAAAATCAAGATTGTTTGTAACGGTTTTTCTTGAACATTTAAAAAACAAAAATATATTGATCCTTGAACCCGCTACTACGCATGTAGAATATTGATGATATATACAGTATATATATATATATATATATATATATATATATATATATATATATATATATATATATATATATATATATACACACACACATATATATATATATATATATATATATATACATATATATATACACATATTTATATATATATATATATATATATATATATATATATATATATATATATTTATATACATATATGTATGTATATATATACATATATATATATATATATATATATATATTTATATATATATAGATATATATATATATATATATATATATATATATTGATAAATGTATCTATATACAATATGTACAGTAGAAGAATGGCAAATGCACCAACTACTCATTGAGATACTACCGCGAGTTATTAGGTCCTTTGACTAGTCAGATAGTAATAAAGTACATTGGATCCCATTTTGGTTACGGCTCATTTTATCTCTCTCTATACATACACCGAATAGTCTGGCCTATTCTTCTCACATTCTTCTCTTTCATCATATACCTGACAACACAAAGATAACTGAAAAATTATTCTTCACTCAAGGGTAAACTACTTCAGCGTAATTGGTCAGTGGCTACTTTTCACTTGGTAAGGGTAGGAGAGACTTTAGCTATGGCAAGGAGCTCTTTTAGGAAAAGGACACTCCAAAACCAAACCATAGTTCTCTAGTCATGGGTAGTGCCATCCCAACTGTACCACGGTTTTCCACTGTCTTGGGTTCGAGTTCGCGTGCTTAAGGGTACACTCATGCTCAATACTCTATCTGTTTCCTTATTTCTTTTCCTCATTGGGCTGCTTTCCTTGTTGGAGCCCTTGGGATTGTAGTATCCTGCTTTTCTAATCATGATTGTAGCTTAGTTAGTAACAACAACAACAACAACAACAACAACAAGAGCAATCAGAGGTTTCAGATCTCCGCAAAGGAATATTGCCCACATTTAAGTAAAGTCTACGGACTTCGCCTCATATTTTTCAGTGGTTGACTGTGCAGTAGATGGTGGAAAGTGCAATGTTTATCCAGAGTCGTGATCTTGATCTGTATCACCTCCAAAATTTCATGGTTTCTCTCGATATGTAATATCTATCCATTGTTAAAATTTGATGCAAATCCAATGTATCAATTAGTTCTGACAATCTTTAAAACTGTGAAAATTGCAAATCTGGATCCGGATATATATATATATATATATATATATATATATATATATATATGTGTGTGTGTGTGTATACATATACAAATATATGTATATATATGCATATATATGTATACATATACATATATATGTATATATATGTATACATATACATATATATGTATATATATGTACATATATGTGTATATATACATATATAGATATGTATACATATTTATATATATATATATATATATATATATATATATATATATATATATATATATATATATATATATATATATATATATGTATATATATACAGTAAGGGATACGGAAAATCAGTGTTCTTCCAATGGCTAAAAAAACAGGAAATCATGAAAAGGTAAGTAGACAAACAATATTTGAGTAGACCTTTTGAGCACCTATCATCAACAGCATCTTCAGAATTATACAACCCTTCTTACATTAAGTGATTGTTTCATTTAATGGCAATAATAGCTTCACAAAATGATGAATTGAGCACATGAGAAAATAAAGTCCATGGCTCCTCCAAGTGGAAAAAATCATTAAAACTAATTTTACTGATATATTCTTGCTTATTGCAAGTACATTATTGTTATAGGGCTTCCTAGAGCTGGTTTCCTTAGCCTTAACGCCCTCCAGGTAAGTCGATGACTTGATTTACCTCTAGGGTTTGTTGATGCACAGGTGGTGTATTAAAGAAAAACGTGGACTGAAAAAGATATGGATTCACTAATCTGAACGTCAATTATAACTGAGGTTTCTGACCGTTTGTAAACTTACGCTTGATTTTTTATGATCATCATATCATATCTTATTGTACCAACATTTTACCTACTGCATGGTGCCCTCATTACATTGATTAAAATTCCCATGGATCTTTAGCATGATACAGGTTTTTGCGCATAGACAACTCACTAGAAATGTATTTTTGAACTGATTCAATATAGGTTCAGGATAACTGACAAGGATGATGAGGATAAGATGAGATTGAATGCCATCAAGCTGTGACTGAACAGGAAAGAGTTCGGTACTGAAAAATTAGCCACACTTCAGTGCCCCTAAATCCGTTCCTCTTCAGTCCTCAAGAAATTTCCTTTTCTGGTACCGTCCTCACTGGCTGAACGCCAGAGATGGAATTCGACGTCAGCTCGTGAAGCCTGAAAATTATATCATAAACTAGTTTTGGGGAGCCCATGGTTAACATGCTGAGTCATCAGCAACTAATGGCTTGCCCTTCCTGTTCTTATATTGTAGGAGATGGGACTTGGAAGATGGCCTCTAAATACATATATATCCAAAAACATAGATTAGAAAAATAAAACACATTATGATATTTTAAATTCATCCATCAACTACAATTATCATATAATTGGAGCGAGGTGATATTAGGCCTTATGAAGACTCCAAATAGGGGACCACAAAAAGATGTCAGATGTTGTGAGCACTAAGTCTCTTAAACATCCATGGGACATGGCGTTGGGCTAATAACCTCTGCGGGTAACGCATGTCAGGACCCTCTCAGAAAAGAAGAGACGTCTGTATATATATATATATATATATATATAAATATATATATATATATATATATATATATATGATATATAATATATAAATATATATATATATATATATATATATATATATATATGTATATATAATTATATATACATATATATATATGAATATATATAAATATGTACAGTATATATATACATATATATAGTTTTATATAAATATATATATACACACACATATATATATATATATATATATATATATATATATATATGTGTGTGTGTGTGTATGTATATATACAGTGTATACAGTATATATATAAATATATATATAAATATGTATATATACATATATATATAGTTATATATATAAATATATATATATACTTATATATATATACATATATGTATATATATACATACAGTATATACAGTATATATATATATATATATATATATATATATATATATATATATATACATGTATATATATATACAATTTACAATTTTTTCCCTCAGACGTGCTTCTACTATTACTCGACTTTTTCCATCGTAAACAATACCACCTTCTTTTTCTTTTTCTTTTCGCTCTTGGAGTTGATCCAACTACTCCCTTAAGATTCTCCGCAAAGACCTTGGAAAGAGCAAGCCGGCGGAAATAATCCCAACGTCCCGAAGATTGGACAAAAGTTAATGAACGTTTTAGAAAAGACCTTTGACAATATAAAGTGGCAATCGCTACGTTGCCAGCTAAGGGCAAACGTTTTATTTTCTATAAGTAGTTTTTTCCATTTATTTGATCAGTCTAGTTTTGCTAAGCTGTTGTGGGACACTTTAATTATTATTTTCTTCCTTTTCGTTGTCTTCTTCTTCTTCTTCTTCTTCTTCGTCTTCGTCTTCGTCTTCGTCTTCTTCTTCTTCTTATTATTATTATTGAAAGCTATTGGAAAGTTTTGTGTGAAATAAATTTTTAAACATTCGTATTTGTTCAGTATCTTTAGAAGAGTTGTTGGTTTACTGTATCGTTATCTGGATAGTAATCAATAAACTAGTACATTGTATTTAAATGTACAAAAGTGTGTATCTTCTGTGCAGTTAGCAGTAAGTCTCTGCTATGAAATTATAAGATGAAAAAAAAATCATAAAAGTGATAATCAAGTTTTAACATTTCCTGAATACCAAAAATCGAACTTGGGTCTTATATATTCTGAGATCCCTTCACCTCAAAAGATCAAACTTGCAGCGAATGTTTTCATGTTGAACAGAGTGATATAAAGCTCATTTTATAGTTTATTTATGTAAGATCTTTTATGATGTTGCTACCACTCTTTGAACGTATTATTCTAACTGTTTATTACTTCCCCTATTGTTTATTCATAAATCATTTCCTTCCCTCCCTGAGCTTTTTTTGCCTGTTGGAGCCCTTGGGCGTATAGCATCTTGTTTTTCTAACTAGGGTTTTAGCTGAGGTAATAATAATAATAATAATAATAATAATAATAATAATAATAATAATAATAATAATAATAATCCACTAGACCTTTAGAAAATTAAAGGCAAAATATTTTTGAGATATTTCAATTTATTTCCAATAATATAACCTATTCCTGATTTTTACATCGTACTAATGGCTCCCCGATGTTCCTGTCTATCTCTGACAAAACCCTTTTGAACTAAGGTTCCAAAGTCCGGTGCTTTGAAGATGCTCGCTGAATAATACTCTTGATGCATAAACCCTTTCCTTGTCTTACCAACTTTACCAAACAAAGAAAATGTAAACAATCAATGTCAGAAGCACATTTTTAATAACTGTTTATAAACCTGGGTTTGTTTTAGAACATAGAAAGGTTTGGATTCATAAAAAAATTATTTGCCCTTGGGAGTTTATTACCATGTTAACTCAATATATGAATATACAAAACTTCATATATATATATATATATATATATATATATATATATATATATATATATATATATATATTATAGATAGGTAGATAGATAGATAGATGATATTAAAGTAGATAGATATACATACATGTACTTATATATATGATGCTTATTTAGAAGATTGTGTATGTATGTATGTATGTATGTATGTATGTATATATATATATATATATATATATATATATATATATATATATATATATGTATGTACTAAGCAAGAAAAAATGACAAAATATTATGGGCTACATAACTTATCGGGGCCTGCTCTTTCATTTATATCGAAATACATTTTCAGATTGTCATATGAAATACGGTCCGTTATACATCTAGTTTTTATTATAAATCTGGTTCTTATTAGTACCAACGGTCCAGAACTTGCTTGATTTTCTCGCCAAGTGTTATAGAATTTCATTTATAAGAAATATCATGAAAAGTACACTCATTTAAAAGAGAGAGAGAGAGAGAGAGAGAGAGAGAGAGAGAGAGAGAGAGAGAGATTGCTCTCACGTGTCCTGTTATCTTGTTGTTATGCAGTAAATTCATTTAAGCATGACCTGGTTTTCATCAAAACAGTAAGTGCTTTCCACATGAGTAAATTTGGAATTTTAAACCGTATTTAATCACATACGAAAATATATATATATTTTTTTAATTATTTCATTATTCGGATGAGGTATTCTCCAAGAAGCGTACATAATTAAATTCCAAGAAAAGGGATTTTACAAGTAGGAGAGAGAGAGAGAGAGAGAGAGAGAGAGAGAGAGAGAGAGAGAGAGAGAGAGAGAGAGAGATCAAGTTTTAAAGACAAAAATATGATCCCAATCAATTGAAGCAAACCCCATCAAGATGATTACTCAATGCTGGAGTTTAACAACCCAAGATTTTTTAAGATTCTGATATATTGTTAATTTTCTCTCATCATTTATTTCTTTCTTTATTTCCTTTCCTCGCTGGGCTATTTTTCCCTGTTGGAGCCCTTGGGTTTATAGCATCTTGCTTTTCTAACTAGGGTTGTAGCTAATAATAATGATAATAATATCAATAGCACCCACGAAGTCACGATTTTTTTGTTGAAAATCCATGAGAAGCTTATTGCTCTCGCAATAGCTTTGTCTGCCTTAGCACAGGATGAATTCCCTGCATCGAATCCACATCGTATTAAGGCGCAAAGAGATTCGTTTGATGTTTATAGCTTAAGGTGAGCGTTTGTGGATGTTAAAAAGTTTTTTATTATATTAATTTTAACGAAATTCCAACGCTGAGAGAGAGAGAGAGAGAGAGAGAGAGAGAGAGAGAGAGATCTGCATTAATGTTTCTGAATCACTAACTATAGAGGTATGTGTTCAAAGGAAATATGTTTTCTTAAAGATTACCAATAAATAATTGTAGAAGACATCTTTGAAACATGGCGTATTATCTGTATTCAGTTATTGCATTCCATAACTGTTCTAATGCACTTGCAACAAGCAACGCACATATAAATAAAGAAGGATTCCCCTTCCTACTTTTCTTCTTACCGCCGTCTGGCTTTAGTGGCTTTAGTCAACTTACCGACAAAAAACTCATTTCAACTCTATTTTCACTGCGTTGTTGTATTGTCAATATTTATGTCAATGTCAACCTTATTGACAAAAGGCATCAACTGTACACATCCAATTGTCACTCGTGTTGTTTATTAGATCAAGTAAGTAATTCAGGAGCGCGTCATTGATTTCATGCCTATTTCACTCCCGTCACATTATTATTATTATTATTATTATTATTATTATTATTATTATTAGCTAAGCTACAACACTTATTGGAAAATGAGGATGCTGTCAGGCCAAAGTCCCCAAAAGGGAAAATAGCCCAGTGAGGAAAGGAAATAGGACAACAGATAGAATAGTGTGTCTAAATATACCTTCGAGAAAGAGAACTCTAACCCCAGGCATTGGAAGCCATTTGTACAGAGGCTAAGACACAACACAATACTAGAGATCAATGGTTAGAAATTTGAGTTTCCTTCTAGTGGAAGAACTGCCTACCATAGCTAAAGAATCTCTTATACCTTTACCAAGTGGAAAATCGCCACTGAATGAAGAAGAATTTTTCGGTTTGCTTAGTGTTGTCAGATGTATATTGACAGAGGAGAATCTGTAAAGTATAGGTCAGACTACTCGGTGTATGTGTAGGCAAAGGCGAAATGAGGCATATTCAGAGAGGGATCCTATAATATAGTCCTATCTTGCCAGTCAAAGGATCTTCGAACACCCAACCTGTCTCACAACTCGCTGCTTTGTCTGCCGTATCCTCCGACAATGTCCACCAACGACCCTGATTCATCTGTCTATGTTGCCACATTGAAACTCCCGTTCTTTGGCAGTAGAAACTCGTTTTCTCAGAGAGCCAAGCTTCAGGTCCCCATCAAGTGCGTGACCCGCTTAAGCAATAAAACAGGCTGTCCTCGTTGTGATCTCCCATGCCCCAGTACCGTATGTTGCCCTCAAATCATACCACCTGGAGAGTACTCACTATCGCTAGCAGTCCGTGTAGCCAAAATTTTCCAATTCTTCTAATAACCGTTGGGGGAGCAAAAGTGGTTATTGGCGCTTTTGAGAAATTATCTGTATTGCTTGCTTTCAGTATGCCACAGACAGTTCTCCTCGTGAAGTAAACCTACTTCGTGCCCTTTAAGTAAAACGCCTACCAGAAGCTATGAAAGCCTCCCATCTCGATGTCGGTACCTTGCCCATGAATGAAAGGATGAGTAGAGTCAATGCCCTTATGAACAGTCACTTCACCACTATCTAGAACTCCATCAACAACTCCATTCATGATAATGCCTACTGAAGGTGAGGTGAATGTTGTAGGACATTGACGCCCACCTCGTGACATGCCTGGGCAGCAAGAAAGCCACCCACCTATGCCATCCTATGCCTGTGCCCAACCAACACTCTAAAAAGCCACTGGATGCTGCCACTTGCCACTCCAAATTTGGGGCTGCTGCTAAGAAAAGTACTACTGGATGTCAATGGTCAAAAGCGTGTAAGTAGGGCATTACCTATGGCGGTGGGCTTCCCATTAACGGATTTCTTTTTGCATGATTCAGGATCTGGTGATGTCCACCTGGTAGCTGCCAACAGATCTGCTATCCCCACCCACAATTATGAGATGCTAACACTGTCGTTTTGGGGCGCTCAGTACCGGTGGAATTTCATCATTGCTAACGTTACACTTACACTCATTGGTACAGATTTCCTCAACCATTTCCACCTCCTGGTAGATATTGACATTTAGTCAATGCCACCTCTTACTTACCCACACGTTTATTACCTGCTCCTTCCAACCTCACTCTCCACTTCAGCATGCCCACCGATGCATATGCCCGCCTCCTCACTTTATATCCCAATGTCTTCCACACAGAACTATGCCCGACGCCCACAGTTCCTGCCAAACACAGTATTTATCACCGTATCAAAATGATGGTCAGTTTTTCAAGATTCAGACGTTTGGTCCTAAACTGTTTTGACAGTTGCAAAATGCACATTTGCCAAAATAGAAAATATTGTCCTTTGTGAAAGGGCTTCAAGCTCACAGTTGACACCCCTGCACTTTGTCCCGATAAAGGATGGATCCCTCTGCCCTTGTTGGGATTACAGTTGTCTTATCATGAACTAGGAACCAGACTAATACTCTCTCCCCAGCAAGACTGCCATTACCACCCCTTCTGCACATGTACTTTAATTGACTCCTACTGTGTCCTTGTAATGCAAGGCCATATTTCAACGACTCATGGATGGCATCTTAAGGGACCTCTTATTCTGTGTATGTTACGTGGATGCCATACTGGTAATTTCCCGCTCCAAAGAAGACCGTTTACATCACCAAAACATCATACTCAATCATCTGCAGCAGAATGGTCTTGAAGCAGGTACGACAGGTGTATCTTTGATGACAAGGAAGTGACATTCTTGAGTCATTGTTTTACTCCTAAGGGCATTCACCCCTTCCCTCAGAAGGTATCAGCAGTACAGAAGTTCTCCATGCCCTCGACCATCAAAGGCCATGGGTAGAACAATATGAAGTTTGTTTTGGGGAGCCCTTGACACTCCAAGAAAGAAACTAATAAATTTTGGAACTCAAAGAAAGGCATAAGCTACTGCTAGGGCTCCACATTAGGCCCCTAAAAATTCTTCCATGTTCAAATTTACTCATACATAAGTAGCTGCAATAGTGCAGGTGTCCGTGTCTGTCCACAGAGCAGGGTAATCTCTAACATCCTATGAAAAAAACATAATTAAAAATTCCTGGAAATTGAACGCAGATTAATGAACGTTTTGGAAAACACCCTCTCTGTTATAGTGACCATTTTGGCCTGACGAGTCAAGGTCAAACATAATTTTTCCCAAGACATGGTCATATCGATTTTGTTTTGACTGATTTTACCAAGGAAGTACGTTTTGTTAAGTAAGTGAACCAGAAATATGTCTTTTCTTTCTAGTAATATTTTCATTGGCACCAGTTTTCGTGTTTTGACTTTGTAAAATTCTCTTATTCTTGACTTTTAATATTTATATGTATAAATAAGTAAATCCTTGACCTCCTAATGAACATCACTTAGTAAATATCTTATCGTTAAATACATTTTTTTTCTATATCAGAGTAAAGGTTACACTCATTGGTACAGAATTACAGTGACTGTAGTATCTGTAATACCTCCTGTAGCCATTACTAAGGGGTCTCTACAGCGTCCCTCGACCCTTAGCTGCACCCACTTCTTCTTTGTCTACATCTTTTCCCACTTCTATGTGGGGTCGATGTTTCTGGTCAGCTTTCTCCATCTACCTCTGTCCCAGACCCCATCACCGGTTAATCCCTTTGATCGAAGGTCATCCTTGATACAGTCCACCCACCTTCGCTTTGGTCTCCTTCTCCTTCTCGTTCCCTGTACCTCCATTTCCATCACTCTCCTCCCAATATACTGTTCATCTCTTCTCATGACATGACCGTACCACCTCAGTCTACTTTCTTGGATTTTATCTGATAGTTTTCTAACTCCTGTGGTACCCCTAATTACTTCATTCCGTATCTTATCTCTTCTTGTCACCCCACATATCCATCTCAACATTCTCATCTCTGCCACATCCATCTTCTTCTCTTCTGTCTTCTTTATTGCCCACGTCTCCGCTCCATACATCATTGCCAGTCTCACAATTGTCCTGTGTACTTTACCTTTCAACTTAACCGCTATTTTCCTGTTGCATAGTACTCCACGCACTTTTTTCCAATTCTTCCATCCTGCTTGTATTCTGTGGTTTATTTCTGCCCCCAGATCACCATCCTCTGCAACTGTTGATCCTAAATACTTGAAATTTTCAACTCTTTTCAATCTCTGTCCTTGTAAACTAACTTCCCCATTCTAGCCATTTTTCAATCCCAAATACTCTGACTTTTTCCTGCTGATCTTCAATCCAATTTTCCATTTCTCTTCCCCACTCCTTTTATTTTTCCTCTATTCAACCTTTACTTTACCTTCATTTCTTCATTTAGATTTTCTAACCTCTCATAATATTTACCTCATAGGGCATCAGCGAGTTTTCCCCTTTGGTAGGCTATTGGAAGCGTCCCTGCCTGGCTGTCTGCTGGACCAGGGTTCAAGTCACGCTAACTCAATAGTTTCTTCAGTGTCTGCTATCTCACCATCCTTTTGAGCTTAGGAATGGGGGAGGGGGGTTAGTTTGGAGAACCTATAGGTCAGCCTGATGTGTCATCAGCAGCCATTGCCTGACCTTCCCTGCTCCTAGCTTGGGTGGAGAGGGGCTTGGGCGCTAATCATATGTGTATAAAGTCAGTCTCTAGGGCATTGTCCTGCTAGCTACGGCATTGCCACTGTCCCTTACCTATGCCATTCATGAGTGAAAAATGAAATGAAAATAAAAAAAATTTAGTGCATCATCACGAAATGACCTCCCCAGCTTCATGAGCATTATAGTATGTATTCCATAACTTTGGGAGCGGAAATATTCACCAATGTAAAAAGACATTTAAGAAAAAAATGTTTTTACCAATAAGAGCATCAGACTAATATTTGCTTCTCAATCCTCCAAATTACTCCAATTTAATTTTTTTTTCTTTTTAAACGTGATTTTACCCCTAAAAATAGCAGACTAATATCTGCTTTTCAATCTTGCAAATTACTCCAATTTCATTTTCTCAATCTCCTCATTTCCGACAAATCCCTTCTATTTATAGACTCCGTCCCCTGATGGTTTACAAATATCTCTTAGAGAAATCTATAACTAAATCTTTTTGGAAAACCCATTTAGAGAAAATGGTAAAAGGATAAAGATATTATTCAGAGTATAATAAAAATTAATATCAGTTATTACTCTTAAGTTTACCATGTGTATATTTCATGCTAGTAAAGAATAAAAGAATAAATATAAAGTAAAGGAAGGTAAGCAATAGTGCGGACAGTAATCAAGCATTCATTATCTTTTAACAGCATGGAAATTAATTGATTATGAGTTATCTGGAGTTCCAGTTATCAGGTTTACTGAAAGCAAATGGGCTTCGAAATGCGTTTTGAATAGCGATGACAACATTCCTCATTATGTGTTGGACCTCTCATCAAAGGACGTTGTAAAATTATTGTCCGAAGTTTTATCTATAATGAGTGTAACGTGAATAATAATATTTGCATAGAGATATATTGGCTCATTCTAGATTGAAATAAAAATATATTTTTTTATATAAATAAGCCAATTTGATTCAAGTTATTATAATCGAGAAGACGATCAGTAATTATTACTTGGAATAAAAAAAAAAAAACTAGAAGTACTCTTGATGATAGAAACTACTAGCCTAGAAATTTCTAGTTTAGTAAAATCTTATTCTAAACAATATTGGAAACCTTTTGACTTTAGATTAAAGCCGTTATGCTTAAACAATTGTTTATTCTTTATAACTTAGAAAAAAAATTCATACTAGAGTATATCTCCATTACTTCTTGAAGGGAAAGACTTTTTAAAGTCATACTTCGCGTTACTTCAGATGCAGCAAGTATCGTTCTACTTTAAAATGGATGAGTTCGTTGCCTCTGACGTTGTATCAAATTATTGTATCATAAAATAGATTTATGTTTCTTACTTGAAGATTTTACAAGCCAATACAAGCAGACATAGGTTCTCTCTCTCTCTCTCTCTCTCTCTCTCTCTCTCTCTCTCTCTCTCTCTCTCTCTCTCTCTCTCTCTCTCTCTCTCTCTCTCTCTGATCCCGAAGTAAAGAAAATCCAGATATGAGGTATATAATATATGGCTTATATGAATTTATATATGAAAAACACGGCTAAATGTGCAAAATTATTATTATATATATATATATATATATATATATATATATATATATATATGTGTGTGTGTGTGTGTGTGTGTGTGTGTGCGTGCGTGCGTGCGTGTATGTATGTATGTATGTGTGTGAGCGAGATTTTCCTTCCTGTATTAAACTCATATTTATGAACGCATGTCATAATTGCAGACGCTCCCAGATACACGATTCGGTATATAATTGTATCATTATTCCGTTGTTAACAATATCATCGGCTTTATTTTCTTGGAGTTGATCCAACTCTTGCCTTAGGATTCTCCTCCAAGGCCATGGAAAGAGTAATAAGAGAGAAATTATCCCACAGTGCAGAAAATTGGACGAGAATTGGAGAACGTTTAGGAGAAAGACCCTCTCCAATAAAAAAGCGACAATTGCTACATTTGTACCTTTACTAGTCGAGGTCAAACGTTTTCTTTCCTAGGTAAAAGCTTTTTCTTGGATTTCATATTACCCAGTTTAACTAGGCTGTAATATTACGCTAAACGTTTTCATTTATTTCATTGTCTATCGTTAAACATAGATGCATTTTGTCCTAAATATCAGTTTTTGTTTAGCATATTTTTGTCTTTGATTGGGCGTTGTGAATTGTACCTCTTTATACCTTTTCAGATAATGAATAATTGAGTATGAAAACAAGATGTTTAGATTAAAGGCTTAAAGGTCGCCCTTGGACGGCAGAGTCATAGAACAGGACATTATCTTACGACCGACCATGTGTACATATGATCAGCACCTAAGCCCCCTCTTCACCCAAGCTAGAACCAGGGAGGGCCAGGTAAGGGCTTCTGATGTCTCGGTAGGTACACGTATAGGCTTCCCAAAACCCAAGTCACCGAGAATAGTTTGGTTGCAATCACTTCTAGAGACTATAATACCTGAGCAGGGCTGGAACTCCCGATTCACAGATTTCGGGAGAGGAACGTTTCCAGTAGAGGGACACTAACTATGTTGTCATTTTTTTATGGTATGCCAATTAGTAAAATTTATGTCATCTATATTCTACGACTCCATTCCGTGTGTGTGAAGTCCTCAGAGACTTTGAAAAATTATAGGGCAAGGTTAGAAATAGGAAAGTTTACATGTGTTTTATGTATCTTAAAAATGAGTATGACGAGGTACCAAGAAGATTAGACTATTAGTGTTTGAGAAAGAGAGGAGTATCGGAGATGCTGTTAAGGTTAGTGTGGATGATGTATGAGTGGGCAAGGACCACAGTTAAAAAAAATTATATATATATATATATATATATATATATATATATACATTTGTATATATATATATATATAATATAGATATATATATACATGTGTGTATATATATATATATATATATATATATATATATATATATATATAATATAGATATATATATATATATATATATTTATTTATGTAGATAGCTAGATATATATATATATATATATATATATATATATCTATATTATATATATATATATACATGTGTATATATATATATATATATATATAATATAGATATATATATATACATGTGTGTATATATATATATATATATATATATATATATATATATATATAATAGATATATATATATATATATATATATATATATATATATATATCTAGCTATCTACATAAATAAATATATATATATATATATATGTATGTATATATATATATATATATATATATATATATATATATATATATGGGGAGACTGGAGCATTCCCTTAGGAGGTTGGCCTCTATCGGAGATCTGTCTCGAGTCTATTCCTGTTCCTTGTTGTTATAGACACTTCATCATCAGAATTAAGTAAAAGCGAAGAATTGCGAGAAATGATGCTTGCTGACACAGAAGACAAACTGCAAGAAAGGTTTTTAGCATGAAAATAAGATCTAGAAAGTGAAAGATTGACTGTGAACATTGGAAAGACATGTCTAATGACTATTAGTAGAGAAGGACATTTAGGAATTAATATTCTAGTGGAAGGTGGTGCAGTGTTAAAACAGAGCAGTGAGTTCCACTCCATGTGATTCATAATAACAGAGGAGGGAATTATTGAGAAAGCGTTAAGACAAAGTGGAAAATGCATTGTGAAAATGGAGAGAAGCGGCTGGATTTGATTTAGACAAGAAAATGTCATTTAGGCTCAAATTGAAGATCTATAAGACATTTGTCAGGACTGTAATATTACATGGGGCAGAAACTTGGCACTTAAGAAGAAAGAGGAGGGACTATTGAAAAGAACCGAGATGAGGATGGTAAGATAGATTGCTGGAATATCCCTACTGGAAAGAATGGAGTTTCGAAATATAAGAAGAATGTGCAGTATATGTAATGTAAAAGATAAGGCTAGGGAAGCTTGTCTGAGATACAATTGCCACGTAATAAGATGGGAAGAGATGGAACCAATCGACAGAGCTAAGAACATGCGAGTGATGGGGGAGGAGTACAGAGTGACAGCGGATAAGATGTATGGATGTAGTGGTGAGGAGGGATATGGTGCTGGGAGGAAACTTGGGGAAGAAGATACAAGGAATAAAGGAGGAGAAAGTTGACTCTAGTGGCCGACCCTGTTATACAGTTGGACTAATAAGGTCAAAATAAGAACCTTTCATCAGAAATGTCTTACTTCTAACAGTTTTATCCCTATTTTTGCTTCTTAATCCTTGTAATTGCTCCTTTGTTTTTCTCTATTCGTACCTGGAACTCAACGTCTGATATCTTAACTAAGGCCATTCGGTTGGAAGCTTGTAACTAAACCGTAATATTATCGTGGCAATTAGTTTCAGAACAAAGGAATTGAGAAAAGGCTGACGGTCACACAAAGACGCCGTTCAATGGCAATACTTCGAGTTGGGAATGGAGTGCTCACCCTTCCTCTCGGTACGAGTCATGAAGAAAGGATTATAAAATGAAACGGCATTAAATCCCAGTATTTAAAATACATGATTCTAACTTATCCTTCTAGCTTTATGGAAATCCATTTTGGCATTTGCTATAAGAATTATACATCTTTCATACCATCTTATACCCGCTAATAGTTAGATGATCTCAGTAGAGAAAAAAAAAAGCTACCCGTTGTATTAAAGAAAAATAGACCACTTCCAGATAAAACGAAATATTCAGTTGTAAATACAAGCGGTACAATCTTCTTCAAGTGAACCCATAAACAAAATATGGTAATATATATCTTTAAATTCAAATTTCATTCATTATTGAAAAATATACTGCTGCTACAAATACGAAATCAATAATGAAAGTTCATGACTATTAAAAACAGTTTAATTGATGATAAAAACCTCTGTGCAAAAGGTAGTTTCTTTGGTTGTCTCAACATCCACAGACGTTATGATGACAGCATTTATTTCCAATTCTTTCTAAATGAAGATCCATTTAGAAGCATTTCTTGCGTCTCAACATTCAACACGCAAAATATTTTGCTTTTCAGTTGGGTAAATTCGCTGTATCTATAGTGCTTTATATTAATGTTTCAATAGCTTAATACTCGATATTTTTTAATTACATAAGAATATATCAAACGGTTGAGAGAGAGAGAGAGAGAGAGAGAGAGAGAGAGAGAGAGAGAGAGAGAGAGAGAGAGAGAGAGAGAGAGAGAGAGAGGGGGGGTGGCAGAATTCATTATCATCTCAATGTATTTCAGGATAACCATTTCAGCTTACACACACACACACACACACACATATATATATATATATATATATATATATATGAGTGTGTAAATGTATATATGTATGTATATATACTATATATATATAAATATATATATATATATATATATATATATATATATATATGAATGTGTGTAAATGTATATATGTATGTATATATACTATATATATATATATATATATATATATATATATATATATATATATATATATATGAAAGCCTTATTAGTATTTATACAGTAATTTATATAGATTTTTAACTGTAAAAGGCAAACATTTTTGACAAGGA
>NC_090733.1:110644756-110692256 GCF_036898095.1 Palaemon carinicauda
TTTATTTCTAATCGTATCTTTAAAAGTTTTTTTTTTTACTATTTTGATAAGATTTTTTTCCTTGAGAAACTTTTTTTTTTGTAAGGTTTTGCCTCACTCATGGATAAGATCAACTAAGCCATTCCTTTCTAGATATCTCGTTGAAAGTATAGTTTGTTTTACTATTTTGATAAAAATGTTTTTTTATTGAGAAATTATTGTTTTGTTTATTTCTAACCGTATCCTTAAAAGTTTTTTTTGACTATTTTGATAAAAAATTTTCCTTGAGAAACTGTTCTTTTAGTTATTTTTCATTCGCATCTTTTAAAGGATGTTTTCGGTTTTAAATAGCTTTTTCCTAATGTTTGATAACAAACACATACTTGGTAGTTGAATAAAAACGATTTTGTAAATCAGATGACATCCATCATATGGTTTTCTTTCAATGCCTAATATGAAAGACAACAAACAAATGATAAACTATACACCGTTAACATTTTAAGAATTTGGTTCTTATAACCTCACATTTTCAGGCTTCGGAAAATCTGTGGTAGGCCTATTTTGGTTTTGTAATAACACTAGCTGAACCCATTTTCTAGCCTTCTAAATGTACCCCAGCTGTCAGGGTTTTATTTATTTCGTTTTTTTTTTCTTTTTTCTCCTGTTGTCCAACCTCTTAACTGTTGCTTTAAATTGCAACAGTAGTGATTTCCTTTCGGTTGGTCGACAGTCTACACCCAGGTGCTAAATGGCCTCCCTGTTCTAAGTACAGGGCTTATGGCCTATGTAGCCAAACATATGCATACATAATCCCTTAAAACCTTAACCCAATCTTAACGCAACGATAATCTCGAGAAAACGGAGATAAGAGGATTGAAAGTGATGAGAAGGGGCCGTCTCCATTTGTCGCTATTTGAGCCGAAAGTTGATAGGCCTACGGCCCTACATCATTAAAAATGTACGTCATTCTACATCTGGAATCACATTTTATGAACCGAAAAGCTTCTTTTGCTTATCTTGTAAAGAAAAATAAGGTAGGTGCTCTCATGTGAATATCTAAAAAAAAAAAAAAATAATAATGATAATTCCCTTCGGGTAAACCAAAATGCAACTTAATGCAAGATGATTAATTGTTACTTCAACCAGCTAAGATGATATTTATTGGAAATTTTGGATATGACGTCTGATGCATTAGGCAGATATCTTATCAATTTCATGTTGGTATTATTCATAGCAAAGTAATAATAACAATTAGTCGAAAATATCATAAAACTTCGGCTTTTGCCGCTTGCTTTGTCTGTTCCAACTCACGAATGCTTCGATGATATGATTATTTTTACCAATATTCTACAACGGAGTGCGTTGTTCCTCTGCGTCTTAGTATCTCTCAGCATTAATGGCTAAGCTAACTTCACCGCGTCGGAAATACAGCCTGCTCTATTAATGCTTTAAGACGAGAGATGGTATGCTAATTTAGCCTATCTATACAAATCAACAGCTCATACATGTAAAAAGAAATATATACTTGTTTTCAACGAAACAAAAATTAACAGTAAGACGAGAGAGAGAGAGAGAGAGAATATATATATATATATATATATATATATATATATATATATATATATATATATATATATATACACACACACACAGTAGACCCCCGGGATACGGCGTCCCCAGCTTACGTTTTTTTCACGTTACGGTGTGGAATACGATTTTTTTTCGTCCCCTCGTTACGACATTTTCCCCCCTTACGGCATCGAATTCCGAAACTCAAATTTGGCGGTTTCTACGCATACGACTGTGCGAGTCAGTAGCTTACCACCACGCTCATACGTCACTGCATACGTCACTAAGAAGCTGGTCTGCTATTGGTCGGCGTCACAGCGTCACTAAGATGCCGATACGCTATTGGCCGAAAATCCTCCCACAATGCTTGAGAGAGATTCTGCCTCTCTCTCTCTTTGTCATACGCGCGCTCAGTTCAGAATCTCGTGTGCGTTTCGTAAAGACTTGATGTCGTTGAGTGCTTGTGATATTGTTATTTTTTGTGCATTTTAGTGCTTAATTATAACTTTAATTCGTTAGCCATGGGTCCCAAGATTGCTAGTGATATTAAAGGCAGAAGTAAGAAGATGATAACTATGGAAACGAAGCTGGAGATCATAAAGAAATATGAAGAAGGCATGCGTATAGTTACCCTCGCTAATACGTACGGCCGTAACCAATCTATGATTGGTCCAATTATTAAGAATAAGGAAGCCATTAAAGCAAGTAAGTCTTCTAAAGGCATGACTGTCCTTGCCAGTGGAAGGACCTCAATCAACGATGAAATGGAGAGACTCCTTCTTCTGTGGATTAAAGAGAAGGAAATCGCTGGTGATGCACTTATGCAATCGGTAATTTCGCACAAGGCTAGCGCCATCTTTGCCGATCTCGTGGAAGCCCAGAGAGACGGCGGAGGCGAAGGAACATCGCAGCAAGCCCCCCAAGAGTTTAAGGCTTCTCATAGGTGGTTTGATCGGTTTAGGAAGAGGACTGGTATTCACTCAGTCGTCAGGCATGGAGAGGCGGCCTGTTCTGACAAGAAAGCAGCAGAAGAATTCCTCAAGAAGTTTGAGAACGTAATTTCCAGAGAAGGCTACATTCCTCAGCAAGTTTTTAACTGCGATGAAACTGGCCTTTTCTGGAAGAAAATGTCCCGCCGTACATATATCACAGCTGAAGAAAGGAAACTTCCTGGCCATAAACCAATGAAGGACAGACTAATGCTCGCATTTTGTGCAAATCCCAGTGGGGACTTGAAAATTAAGCCCCTACTGGTATACCACTCAGAAAATCCTCGTGCCTTCAAGGCACAAAATATCACGAAGGAGAGGCTCTCAGTATTTTGGAAGTCTAATGCTAAGGCCTGGGTCACGAGGACCATATTTATTGAGTGGATAAAAGTCTGCTTCGGTCCTGCTGTCAAGAACTATTTAGAAGAGAACGATCTTCCTCTAAAATGTCTCCTGGTCCTGGACAATGCCCCTGCTCACCCTCCTGGCCTCGAGGACATCATTCATCCTGACTTCTCCTTCATTAAGGTTCTCTATCTGCCACCAAACACCACCCCTCTCCTCCAGCCTATGGGCCAGCAAGTGATTGCTAACTTCAAGAAGCTTTACACGAAGCATCTGTTCAGAAGATGCTTCGAAGTGACTGAAAGCACTCAACTCCCCCTCCGTGAATTTTGGAGGGGACATTTTGACATCGTTCAATGCCTGAAGATGATCGACACAGCTTGGAATGAGGTTTCACGGCGCACCTTGAACTCCTCATGGAAGAAACTGTGGCCAGCTGTTGTAGCAGAACGAGACTTTGAAGGTTTCGATCCCTCAACCGAAGACGAGGCCGTTGATGATCCTGCCCCTGAGGGTGATGTTGAGGAAATAATTTCAATCGGGAGGTCCATGGGGCTTGTTGTCGATGAGGCTGACGTCCATAACCTTATCGAGGAGCACAGGGAGGAGCTTACGACTGAAGACTTAAAGGAGTTAGAGGCAATGCAGTTGACGATCATTCAAGAAGAGCACAGCTCTAGTGAAGGCGAGGACGGGGGGGGGGGGGGGGAGACTGAAGTAACGACATCGTCAGAAATAAGGGAAGCTATCGGTTGGTATGAAAACTTTACGAGTTTCATTGAAAAGAAACACTCAGAAAAACTTCACACAAGTCGTCTTATGCAGAGTGTCAATGATAAGTGTATGAGTCATTTTAGGAATATGTTGAGGAATCATCAGAAACAGGCTTCTTTGGATAGATATTTCTCCAAAAGAGAAATGTCAGAAAGCAAAGACGATAATAGTGATTCTATCAAAAAAGCTAAAAAAGAGTAATTTTTTAAGTTCTAAAAAAAAAAATCATAAAAAAAATTTCATAAGACAAAAATAATAAAAATAGCATTTTTAATTTTAAGCGTTTATTAGTAAGAATAAATTTATTATTAAGTGTACATAACATAATTAGCATTGATACGTTTTTATATCTACCGTCTACTCCCCCCTCTGCCTCCACCCACTACCAGCTCAAGTCATGTCACTCCAAAGGTAAATAAGATTTAATTTTTCCTTTACAGTACTATACAGTATATAATTTTCATTTATAATGTTATGTAATCATATACTGTACAGTACTGTACATGTATATTATATATAAGTATACTGTAGTACAGTGCTTACTATACTACTGTATTGTATTTTGTTACATTCTAACAGGGGTTTTTCACACTTCAACTATTCTATTGCCGGCCATACGACATTTTCACCATAGATACCAACTCCAGAACGGATTAATGTCGTATGGCGGGGGCATACTGTGTGTATATATATATATATATATATATATATATATATATATATATATATATATATATATATATATATATATATATATATACTGACTGCCTGCCTGCTCGTCACGCGTTATCATCATCTCATCTTCGGCTTCTGCTCTATATTGAAGGAAGATAGGAAGGCGAAAGGCCCAAAGGCTAAGCTGAGCCTAATAGCACTCAAACGAGTGTGCTATGAAAAGATGCCAGATACTCCCATCCGATACGAATGGCTCCATCTATTAAGTGAGCAGTTAAACATTCAGAGCCATAATCTTTACGAGAATATAGGATCCAATTCGATTCTATATTTGCGACAGATTATTTCATAATTTGCATTACTACGTCAGTATATTTTATTCTTATATTTATGACGTTCTTAAATTTTAGATAACCAAATTGTAATTTTACAATTAGGTACATTTACAGATTAAGAAAACATATCCTTATGTTTCTCATTCTGTTTTTTTTTCTCAGAAACTTAATAGCTATATCTCTTCTAATTTAGTTGATTTTCTTGCAATTTCAAGTATTGTATATTACAATCCTTCTTAAATATTCTATACAATGTCACGTTCGAATAAAGTAAAACATGCTGTATATCTGATTTGTTGAACTTAGTCATATGTGATGTGTAGGCATACATTTGATTACAGTTTGTAGGCCATTGTAGAATAATAATAGGTGTATATAAAACGCAATTGCAATTTTTTTTATTGAAACGGAAATGCATGATATACTCATGTAAACTCTTTAGTAATATAAACTAATAAATGTGTAGATATACAAACAAAAGGAATAAAATAACTCTAAATTGAATCACATAAAAATAATCAAAACGAGAAGGAAATAGAAATAAGGTAGCATACAAGCCAACCAAAAATGAAATATAAATCACATCAAACGAACTTTAATAAATTATACATGAGAAAAAAATAACAGTAAGTAATATTGCACATATAAAAAATTGTAACCCCCCCCCCAAAAAAAATACATACAAGCAAGCTAAAGTTGCGTCATGAATTACATGCAAATAAACTCTAATATAATCTTAATTATGAGAAAACATAATACTAAAAATAGGATTTCATGAATTGAATACTTCGTGCAAACATATGACAAAGCAAGTATACAAACATAGAAAGCACAAACAGTAAACACACATTCAATGTTCATGAAAATACAAATGCAAACAAATACAGTTTACAAATATTGTAAAATGTTAGTCTTTATTTAGGAAATAAAAAAAAATAAGACAAGTAACACTAACAAAATATGTTGAAGCAGTATACTCCTGTAATGCTACTCAGGTGTGCAAACATGCTGAAATATTCATACACTTATAAGTTAAACCAAAGTTAAATATATTACATGCCACTCTAAACATGTTCCTAACGCCAAATATGTCAGCTCCTGAGAAATATATTATTATAGCTTTATGACCAAATAAAAAAAGTTTGAGAAAAGTGTATTGCAGATACCTAGCCTTAATCTTAGATCCAATATCATTGTGGGGCTTACTCATTAGTAGCACATATTTCATGCATTATACTGTTAGTACTAACTGTTCTTTGTTCTTATGGAACCTGTGAAACATCTAACGAGGATCGGTTTCTTTTCGTTTATTGCAAAATCACAGTGTGACTTATTCACTTCTGGCGCCATGATTTCATTTGTGTAAACTGTCAAATTCTGAATATAAACAAACAGACGACAAACGAATCAACACGATATACCTACAACGCCATCTGAGTACTGAGCGGTCAAACTATTTTGTTCACTTTGGAGTTGCCAGCTAGTGTATTTTCAGCCTTCCTATCTTCATTCAGTATATAGTCTTTGGCTTCTGCCACTCCGTGAAAAATATGTTATTGGAACTTTTATGGGAAACACAACCCATACCTCTGTTACCCTTATATATTTTTGCTAATGTTATTTGATTGACGTGAAACACATGTTATATATATAGTACTAGATTCATTTTGGTATAATTGACTGTTATCATTACTTGGTAATGTACTGACATATGCGAGATGAGTAGTTTTACAAGAACTTTCTATCTCGTAACGGTTTTTTTTTTTTTTTACCACAGGCACCAGCGTTGCCAGATATAGGGATTTATCCCTAGATTTTGGGTGTCCGATGGGGATATGGGGATATTCTGTACATATTTGGTGATTTTTGGCTTATTAACAGACACTGATAGGTCTATTTACATTCAAAACGCTATATGAGGAATGAAATCTGTTCAAGTTTTTGTGTGAAACATGATATGCTTAAGAAGATGAATGCAAACATATATGAAGACGATAACGACGTAGAATGATTTCTTCTTATTATTATTGTATTGAAATCACACAAATTTAGTGTAGTAAAAAGATAAAAAAAAAAAATCAGTGTGACAATTAGGGAAACCTGTTTTTATTTCTAATGGAAGCCACTCAGGATAGATTTTTTTTTTCTTTTTTGTAATCATCGATGCAAAGTTTATTTTGTGTATTGAGTGAATGAACCATTTTATTAGAAAAAAAAAAGAAAAATAGCCCTTGAATTACTACATGATTAATGAAAACATTTTCATAACGTGAATTATTCCATAATCATTAGTTTCGTTATGAACAATACTGTTGCCATTTTCATCATTTTATAAGATAAACTCTGGTTTATAGTAGTATGAAAGTCATTTAAAATCAATGATAGTATGTAGTATTTAAATAAAAGCCTTCCTGGATGCCTTTTGGATTCTTAGAAATTAAATTCCATTTATGAAGGAAAAAAATAAACTCCATCTATGAAGAAGAAACAAAGGTGAGTAAACATTTATATTGTGAAAATTAGTTTGCTTGCACTTACATGAAGTATACTGAGTCATTTCTATATTAGTAAGGCCCATAGGATCAGAATATATATTTGCGGAAAGGGAATATTTGGGTTGTTTTAGGAATTTTATCATGGGTTTTGGGGATTTTTGTTGACAGGCAGTCATTAGGCACAGTCAACAACGAACGGTTTACGAGTCAGTACTTACGACAGGGTTATGAGTGTTAAGTTTGTGCTTGGACAGGATTTTCTCGTCTATCTCCAGTCAATTCGTGTACGTAAACTACTTTGCAATATGTTTTTTTTATGTGAATTAAAGTGATATTTAGAATTAATAAGGGTTGCGTAGATGGTCCTGCTTTCATCAAGTGATCACACCCGAGTTGTGGAGTCGGGTGACTGGTTAGGCCAACGAACAAATACGATAACGGAGTTATCCAGTAAAAACTTCCACACAAATGCAGTTCAGGTATGTTAAAACCGTTACTATTTACAATTTCTTATTTTCAATATCGCTAAGTTTAATAATTACATATTACTCTTATTATTAAACATCTATATCTCTATTCATTACTAACCTAACCTACTGTAAGACATAGCTTCCTTAATTGGTTTCCAAATCCCCCACCACCACTGCTTACCTAAATTGAGCGTGGTTACTGTGTCTTTAATAAACACTGAACTGTAATGTATAATCAACCTTATGGTGTATGTAATTCAAGATAAATATCTTCTTAACCTCTGAATGATCTTTTAATGTAAATCATAAATTTAAGTATTTATTTTTAGTCTTCAATGCAAAGAAAATTACAGACAGAATTGCTCTTGAACTCAACCATCATAACAAATCAGAAATTAATTTCTTTACTGGTACTCTGGGAATATTACTAATTATGGTCAAGGCAAGTGTGTGTAATTGTACTGTATTGTAATAATAAGGGTAATGTTCAAGAGTTATGTCTACATATGAAGTTGTGAACGTTTTGACCAGTAACTTAGATATACAGATTTTTGTATGAACTATTATTTAGAATATATTATTGCATATAGATTTTGGTTAGTAATAAATGTTTTTTTTACAATAATGAAAATAGTGAAATTATACATATATTTTACTATGGAAAATGACTTTCCACTGTTTTCATATAAATACCATATTCAGAGACAGGTTTGCCTATATTGCAGTCATGTAAATTAGCCTAATCAAAGTACTGTATATAGATAGTCAGGTAGGCGATAGCATTAGAAGATATTACCGTACAATTTGTTACTACAGTACTGTAACTATTTTTTGTATATACTGTATATGCAGTTATATATGTACAGTATATATATATATATATATATATATATATATATATATATATATATATATATATATGTATATATATATATATATAAATGTGTATGTATTGATATAATGTATCTTTACTGTAGTTGAGCTTTGTATAATGTAGGCCATTTATATTCTCAGTAAATATATATATATATATATATATATATATATATATATATATATATATATATATATATATATATATATATGTGTGTGTGTGTGTGTGTGTATATATATATATATATATATATATATATATATATATATATAATGTGTACATATATATATATGTATATATATAATGTATATATATATGTATATATATATAATGTATATATATATATGTATATATATATAATATATATATATATATATATATATATATATATATATATATATATATATGTATAAATTTACACACACACACACACACATATATATATATATATATATATATATATGATCGTATATATTCATATAAACAGTAAGTCCTCAGGTTACAACAGTTTTGGCCTACAACCATTCTTGGATACAATGCAGCTCCCATAATGATATTGCAAATTTTATGGTTAGCCTACCATTTCAATTTATCATTCCATGTTTATTTCCTGTTTGTGATTTTTTAGTCAGCTATGTTTGCATGTGAAAATTTATTTATATGTCCTAGATTATTTTATTACCATATTAGTACTGTAAATGCGAGTAGGTGGTTATATTAGGACCCACAGAGCCCCTAAAGATCTTAATTATTTTGGTCCCCCCCATACATGTAAATCAACATATATACAATAATTTTACAGTATACAGTTTAAAAGAAATTTTGAATTTTGAAAATGAAACTAAGAGTAAGATAGAAAATAATTATAATTTTTGTGTGTTATCCACTTTATTTATATTTGAGATGTTTTCTCAGTAATACCTCTAGATACGAAAGTTTCTGTAGGTATACAGTACGAAAAACTCATGTTACCAAAAAATCTTCAGGATACGAAACGAAATTTGCCATCTGCCGAAAAATAATTTTAAAAGTCGCTCGCTGCACTAACTGTAAATTTGCCAGGATCGTCCTGCTCTCCCATTGGTTATCTCTCTACCCTGTTGCTGGTAAGCCTACCGCCATAAGATCCTGCTCTCCTATTGGTTAGCATCTTTCCGATCATTCATCTTGTATCTACGCATCTGCGTTCCTTGACCATTTCGTTTCGGTTATGCTATTGCTCTGATTGAATTTGTGTTGGTGATTTTGATTTTTTACTTATAGTTTTTTGTTACTTAATTAACCTTGTAATTCTATAGCCATGGTTCCCAAGGATGTGGCTGATGTTCAAGAAAAGAAGAAGGGGGATGCTTTCTATGGAGACAAAGTTGGAGATAATCTAGGAATATGTGGCTGGCATGCAGTTGTTAGATCGTTAAGGAGTATCGTCGAAATCCGTTGATGATAGGCACCAGCCTTAAGCAGGAGGAAACCATCAAAGCAGGAACACCTTCTAATGGGGTGATTGCTCTTTCTAGTAAGAGGAGTCATGTCCATAATGAGGTGGAGAGACTTCTTCTCCTCTGGATTAAGGACAAGGAAATCGCTGAAGACACGATCACCGAGATGATAATATCCCGCAAGGCCAGTACCATTTTCGGTGATGTCGTGCATGCTCATGCTGAAGACGACGCAGGAGAAGGTACATCGTATTAGCACCCATTGAGTTTAAGGCTTCACTCAGGTGATTTGATAAATTCAAGAGATGAATTGGCATTCATTCGGTGGTGCTGCAAGGGGGGGGGGGTGTTGGTTCTGCCAGCTCGGACACAAAATTCGCCGAAGCCTATGTAAAGAAATTGGGCGAGTCGACTCTCCAGGAAGGCTACAGTCCCCAGAAAGTCTTCAACGGGGACAAAACTGGTCTTTTCTGGAAAAAATGCCTTGTTGCATCTACATTATGGCGGAAGAGAAGAAGCTTCCCGGCATAAGCTTATGAAGGACAGGCGTACCCTTGCACCCTGTGCTAACGCCAGTAGGAATTGTAAGTTCAAGCCCCTACTGCTTATCGCTTGGAGACTCGTCGAGTCTTCAAATCCCAAAAAGTGCTAACGGAGAAGCTAATGTGTCGTGGTGGGCTAATGCAAAAGCATGGATAAACCTCTTGTTTCGATCCGGCTGTAAGAAATTATTTGCAAGACAACCATCTCCATCAGAAATGTGTTGGTGTTGGATAACACCTATGCTCACCCTCGTGCCCTCGAATATTCATTTATCAAGGTTCTCTACCTTCCACCTAACACCACCCTGCTCCTCCAGCCCCTGGACCAGCAATTGATTTTGAACTTCAAGAAGCTCTATATGAAACATCTCGTCGGGAGATGTTTCGAAATCACTAATAGCTAAAACCTCACCCTTCGTGAATTTTGGAAGGAGCAATTTGATATTGTTATTTTTCTCAATCTCATCGATCAAGCTTGGCAGGAGGTCTCAAGGCGCACCTTGAACTCTTCGTGGAAGAAACTGGCCTGATGCCGTCTCCGCACTAGACTTCGAGTGATGTGATGTAGAAAAAGCTTAAGGCAAAGCCGAAGTTGACAATCTTGAACCTCGTTTCACTTGGGAGGTCCATGGGGCTGGTCGTCAATGAGGACGATATCAATGAGCTACTCTGGGAGCACCAAGATGAGCTCATGATGGACGACCAGATGGAGTTAGAGGCCAGGCAACTGAATGTCGTACAGGAACTGTTCTCTAGCAGTAAGGAGGAGGAGGATATAGATACAAGTACGACAACGGTAGAAATTAAAGAGATGCTATCTCACTATCATAAACTGGCAGATTTTGTAGAAAAGAAACTCCCAGAAAAGGTCCACAGAGGCTGTCTGCTTGCACAGCTTAAGTTATTTCAGGAATATTTTTAAAAGTAGGCAGAAACAAGCTTCCTTAGATCGTTATTTTTTAAAGAGATCATTAGTAAGCCAAGGTGAAGGTCAAAGTGACCCAAAAAAATGGAAAATGTAGGTGAAGAAGAAATTGATGGAGTTTAAAAAGTTCAAAACGTAAAGTTAAAAAAAGTTCAGAAATTAGAAAAAAGCAAGAATAAAGAAGTTTAATTTTAAGTTTTTGGTAAAGTTAAATGGTAATGTTTTGTGCCGTTTGCCCTCCTCCTCTGCCGCCACTTTCGCTTTCGGACATCACCTCACTCGAAGGGTAAGGTTCCATATTTTCGTATTATTATCCATTTATTATTGCATTATGCTCTAATATCTACTTCATTTACAGGTATTAATGGTTAGGTTAGGCATATTGATTGATTCAAATGTACTATATTTGTCTTTCATTCTGGGTGTACCCTTAATATAAAATAAGATGTGTTTCTTTTCATACGGCTTGTAACGAATAAGCTGATTTATATGTAAAAGGTACTTTTTATGATCAACTCTACAGAAAGGAATGATTCCCCTAGTCTCTGTCAATGTATGTCATTTTTTAAAATCAAGGTACATTTTATGATCAACACTCAAAGTCCAATACAAATATCCTGTCGTCCTCGTTCCCCACTTTCACCCCCAATATCTATAGATTCCAGAATTTTTGATCCATTTATTAACACTGGTCTTATTACCGTGTTGTAGATCTCTACTTTTTGCTTGATTGACATTTTCTTATCACATAAGCAACTAAAAAATCATGATATGAAAGCAAGCCAGTCCTAAATGAATGAATTTCGTATCCTGAGATACTTTTATTTATATTTAGAAACCTTTTTTAAATATAAAACTTACATGCTGGTTATATAATGCTGAAGTCTCCTGACGCCGTGGCAGAAATTCAAAATCTCGCACTATCGTAGATATGGCACGTGTACACCCGCGCCCTAGCGGTACCACAGGTGGAACTACACCTACCAACCTCAGTTCTTCTTCTGCCCGCATAGCTGGCTGTCATATTGAAGTTTGCTCTCGCTGTCTTACTCTGTTGGGAAGTTGTTTGGTGAAGTACAACGTTTTCTCTGAGTTTGAACTATCGTTAATTATTTTCTCTGAGTTTGAACTATCGTTAATTATTTTCTCTTTCATTTAATCTTGAAACCCTTTTGTTTTTGGTTATATTTATTGATATTTCCTTTGTTTTTTGGTTGTCGGTCTTTCTCTTAACCATTCAAAATGGCCGACCCCTCCCCTGCTATTCGTAAGTGTGTTAGTGAAGGGTGTTGTACTCGACTCCCTAAAGGTTCTGTTGATCCACACGATATTTGTGTAAAATGTAGGGGAAAACCTTGTTCATTTGATAATAGATGTAATGAATGTTCTTCATTAACGGATGATGAATGGGTAACATACGAACGTTATGTTAGGAGACTTGAGAGGGATAGAGTTAGGCGTAGTTCTTCACGATCTGTTGAGGTAGCCTTACCTAATGTTAATATTCCTAATCCTATTCCTTCCACCATAGTGGTAGATCAGGAACCATCTATGAAAGACATGTTTACCGCGATTCTGGCTCTCGGTGAAAAAGGAGTCATTATCGGCAGATAGAAATAAAATTTTTTCTGAATTAAATGTGCTGAAAAATCGTGAAACTGTCGAAACTGTGGAAAGTGTTTCTAATGTGTTCAGTGTTGTGGAGGGCGCGTCTGCACAATCTTGTCGTTCGCCTAGCCTAAGACCTCTTTCGAGCTCTCGAACCCATGGGAGAAGTAAAGTCGAACGGCTAAAGGGAACGAGAAGCTTTATCAGTCGTGCAGACGTTCCCTCGAACGTTCCTGTTGCCGTATCACAGGTCGTTCACCCTCATCGTAAGAAAGGTGAAGTTGGTACGTTATCCCTGTCCTCCGATGAAGGTTCGGGTAGTGAGATGTGGCGTCGAGCGTCTAGACTGCTTAAAAGATCGCATGCGGTTGTTCAGCGTCCGGAATCGCCTGCATGTCCAGGCTGTAGTACATGGGATTCCCCTGAGCGTTTCCGTTCTCCCATCACTTGTACTCCTGCGAAGCGTCCAGATCACAGTATTCGAGTAGTGAAAATACTTTCCGACTGAATTTGTTTCTATGGCCAATGTTACGATTCTTGCGCCACCTCTCCCTCTAGACTGGCAACCGAAAAGCGTGGTAATGATGATACTGTTTTACCGTTAAGGAAGGAGTCAAATGTATTAACTGTAGATCCTAAGTGGTCTATGCTTTTATCTATGAAAAAACAGCTCTCGTCGTTTATGGATTCTTATGAACCAGGTGATGGTAGTACGATTGGGCGTCAGACCAGTTGTCGTACAGGCGGCCGGCGGTCTCTAGTGCTAACGGGTTATCGCACAGGCGGTCTCCCATTCGCAGTGCTCGACACCAGGTTGATATAGATGAGTCACGTCAGAGAGTTCTTGCTAAACAAATTTTGACTTCCGTACGTGAGAAAGAACACCGGCGTCGGCAAATGGACGCAATGCGTCGCCACGAAGATTCTCTGCAGCCAACTTTTGACGCAGTGAAGCGGCAGCGTCAACAACATATGGACGCTAGGCGTCCACAAGACGACCATCAACAGTCTTCGTTTCACGGCAGAGATCGTCCGTCAACAGCAAGCGGATGCTACGCGTCCACGCGACGACCTTCGGCTGTTGATGTCTGATTCCAAACGTCGGTCAGTGCAACAGCCAGCGGATTCTAAGCGTCCACGGGACGACACACGACAGTTAACCATTGACGGCGAGCGTCGACCTATCCACATCTCTCATCAGTCAACTTCGACCTCCCCTCTTCAGTTGGATGAAGTTGACGACTCTGACAGGCGGTCTCATTCAGACGTTAATCCTTCAGTTCAGGCTGCAGCAGTTGCTGCACTGCCAGAAGACGAACTTGAAGAGAAGTCTGATGTGGACGAGCCTTTAGAGGAGGTTTCTGAGAATGAGGAAGAGAAACATTATCAACATGCTGTTGACCTTAGAAAATGTATGTTGATTCTTACAGAAGTTTTTCCTGATCATTTTACTCCTGTGGCCCCTCGTTCTCTCCCATCGGAGTTTATCTTAGGTAAAACAACCAAAGTGCCGGTTTATACTAAGATGGTACTTTCACGGTCTTCTAAACGGGCCTTGAAGTTACTGTAATGGTTTCCTGGATGGACTCTAAGAGAACTATTGGCAAAACGGCCTTTGCTTTTCCTCCCGCAAGATTGGCCTTTAAATCTAGTGTGTGGTATGAGACTGGTGAAGTGCTGGGCTTGGGATTTCCTTCTTCTGCCCAGGGAGATTTCTCAAGTTTGGTAGATTCGTCTCGTCGTCTAGCCTTAAGGAAAACAAAGGTTTGGTGGTCAATGACGGAGTTCGATCATTTACTTAAGGGTCTGTTCAGGGCCTTCGAAGTGCTTAATTACCTAGATTGGTCTTTGGGAGCTTTGAGTAAGAGGGTCTCAGATATGAAGGACACTGACACTAGTGGCCTTGTTCATTTGATGTCCTGCTTGGACAAAGGTGTGAGGGATGGCTCAAATGAGTTAGCTGCCTTGTTCACAGCTGGAATCCTCAAGAAAAGGGCCACGATGTGCTCTTTTCTCTCAGCAGGAGTTTCTCCCTACTAGAAAGCGGAGCTACTATTTGCTCCTTTGCCTACCACCTTATTTCAACAAGAGTTGGTGGGGAAGTTGCCATTGTTCTCACTCAGAAGGCCACGCATGATATGGTGACCAATACGGCGAGGAAAGTTTTGCCTTCAACTTTTGCTTCACGTAAACCTAAGGAAGTCTCTACTGGTGTTCGACCTTCTCAGCCCTTTCATGGGAAACCCTCCGGAAGGGGCTCTTTCAAACCAGACGGAAGGAAACCTAGGAGCAGAAGAAACAAAACCGGCCGAGGTAGAGTCTGACTGCCCTATCCTTCAGACAGCAGTGGGTGCCAGGTTGATTCACTTCTGGAAGACCTGGGAGAGGAATGGCCCAGATCCCTGGTCCGTCCAGGTGTTAAAGGAGGGTTACAAGATCCCCTTCCTAGCTATTCCTCCATTAGTCACAGATCCAGTGGATCTTTCGCCCAAATACAGAGAGGGTCCGAAGAAGCAAGCCATGCATCTTCAGATGTCTCTATTACTAGAGAAACAAGTAATAGAGGAAGTGCAGGATGTAACATCTCTGGGGTTGTACAACTGCCTTTTCTTAGTCCCCAAGAGTTCCGGGGAGTGGAGACCGGTTCTGGACGTAAGTGTTCTGAATGGTTACGTCCAGAATTCGACGTTTACGATGGAAACTCAGAAGACGGTTCTGGCGGTGGTGAGGAAAGACGATTAGATGGTCTCAATAGACCTCCGAGACGCCTATTTCCATATTCCAATTCATCCCAGCTGCAGACGTTATCTGAGATTCATGGACGGAAACAAGGTCTTCCAATTCAGGGCTCTTTGTTTCTGTCTATGCACGGCTCCTCTATTATTTACCAAGATCATGCTGAATGTAGCGAGCATGCTGCATTTGAGGGGAATCAGGGTCTCTCTGTACCTGGACGATTGGCTGATAAGAGCCTCCTCAGCCGATTGCTGTTTGAAGGACCAGAAAATAACTCTGGATTTAACCAGGGAACTGGGCCTCCTGGTGAGCTTGAAAAAATCGCAACTAACTCCATCCCAGGAGATTCTTTATTTGGGGATGGAGATTCACAGTCAGAGTTTTCGGGCTTTTCCATCGCCTGTAAGAATACAGTCAGCTCTCCAAAAAGTCAAAACTTTCCTGAAGAAGGAACTCAGTTCCGTAAGAGATTGGATGAGCCTTCTGGGCACACTCTCATCATTAGAGAAGTTCGTAACTCTGGGAAGGTTGCATTTGCGTCCCCTTCAGTTTCATCTCAATCGCCAATGGAAAAAAGGGGACAGCCTAGACAGGGATTGCGTTCCCATCACGAACTCCACCAAGTCTCATCATCAATGGTGGGACAACGAGCACAGACTGAAGGAAGGGTTGTCGTTATATCAGAAGAGCCCAGACCTCATGATGTGTTCCGACACCTCAAACTCGGGGTGGGGAGCTACACTGGGGAAGGAGGAGCTCTCGGGGGCTTGGACAGTGGAGCAAACAACTCTCCACATCAACCAAAAGGAGCTTTTGGCAATTCATCTGGCCCTCAAAGGCTTCGAGAAGCAGATCAGGGGCAAAGTAGTCCAAATCAATGCGGACAGCACTACAGCTCTTGCCTATATTACAAAACAAGGTGGGACCCACTCTTGGACTTTGTACGAGATAGCAAGACCTCTTCTCATTTGGGCAGAGGAAAGGAAAGTGACACTTTTGACTCAGTTTATTCAAGGGATCAACAATGTGAGTGCAGACAGACTCAGCAGGAGGGGTCAAGTACTCCCCACAGAATGGATTTTACACCGAGACATCTGCAAAAGTCTGTGGCGTTTATGGGGTCGTCCTCTCATGGATCTCTTTGCAACTGCAAAGACGAAGAGACTGGAGTGTTACTGCTCTCCGGTACCAGATCCCGAAGCCATTCATATAGACGCCTTTCTGATGAACTGGTCTCACATGGAGGTTTATGCTTTCCCCCCCATTCAAGATTCTTTACAAAGTGATACAGAAGTTCGTATCCCACGAAGAAACCAGGATGACACTGATAGCCCCATTCTGTCCGTTAAGAAGCTGGTTTCCAGAGGTACTGGAATGGATGGTAAATTTCCCGAGAAGCCTTCCCTTAAGACCAGATCTTCTCAGACAACCTTACTTGGCCAGAAACCATCTAAACCTCCGAGCTCTACGTCTGACTGCCTTCAGACTATCGAAAAACTCGCTAGAGCTAGAGCAAGGAGGTCTTCCACTATCAAGGTGTATCAGTCCAAGTGGGAGTTGTTCAGAGAGTGGTGTAGGGCTAATGCGATTTCTTCATCCAGTACCTCTCTAACCCAGATAGCGGATTTTTTCATTGACCTTAAGAATTAACATAACTTCTCGTCATCTACAATTAAAGGTTACAGGAGTATGTTGGTGACGGTTTTTAGGCACAGGAACTTAGATCTCTCCAATAATAAGGTTCTACAGGACTTGCTTAGGTCTTTTGATACCACTAAGAAATTTCAATCAGCTCCCCTTTCCTGGAATTTGGATGTGGTGCTTAAATTTCTCATGAGTGACAGGTTTGAGCCTTTGCACTCGGCTTCTTTTAAGGATTTAACCTTGAAAACCTTGTTTCTGGTTAACCTAGCCACTGCTTAAAGAGTAAGTGAAGGACACGCTTTAAGCAGGAACATTGGTTTTCGGGATGGAAAAGCCATTTGTTCTTTACAACTGGGGTTTTTGGCTAAGAATGAAAATCCTACTCGGCCATGGCCCAAATCCTTCGAGTTCCCTAACCTTTATGATGTGGTGGGAGATGAGTTGGAGAGGGTGCTCTGTCTAGTAAGAGCATTACGGCTATATGTGGACAGAACAAAGAGTCTGAGAGGCGACTCAGACGCTCTGTGGTGTGCAGTCCGAAATCCCTCACTGCCCATGTCAAAGAATGCCTTGTCTTTTTTCATAAGACTGTTAATTCAAGAAGCTCACGCTCAGTGTGATGAAGCGGATCAGAGGTTTCTCAAAGTAAAGTAAAGACACATGAAGTCAGAGCGGTAGCGACTTCAGTAGCTTTTAAACAGAATCGTTCTCTACAAAGTTTGATGGATACGACCTTTTGGAGGAGTAAGTCAGTATTCGCATCCCATTATTTGAAACATGTTCAGACTCATTATGAGTACTGTTATACATTGGGTCATTTTGTAGCAGTGAATGCGATAGTAGGTGAATGATCTACCACTACGTTCCCTTTTCCTAATACCCCTTTTCTATCTCTTGGAACTCGTTAGTTATGGTTGTTTGTGGAGGCGGGTTATCAGCCTTACGCAATCTTTGGTTTGGTCAGGTGGTCAATTTGTTCCTAGAGTGCACCCGGAACAAGGGTATTAGTTGAGGTCCTGTCATGTTATAGGTGATTGTACCGTTTGACAGTCCCTAGAGATCATCAGCCCCGAGTGTATCACTGGATCTCCTAAGGATAGCGGATAAAATGAGGCAGAGTATCATTGCTGTCAGCTTCCTTATCAGGTGAGAACCGGTTAAGTTGGGTGTTTATGTTATGCTTAAGTGAATTTTCAATATGTAGCTGTCTCTAACCCACCACCAATATGTAGCTGTCTTTGACCCACCAGCATTAAATAACCAGCAGGTAAGTTTTATATTTAAAAATGATATTTTCATAATAAAATAAATTTTTGAATATACTTACCTGCTGGTTATATAAATTTAACACGCACCCTCCTCCCCTCTTGAGACTACCTGTGGTATTGCTATGAGGCTTGGAAGAACTAAGGTTGGTGGGTGTAGTTCCACATGTGGTACCGCTAGGGCGCGGGTGTACACCTGCCATATCTACGATAGTGCGAGATTTTGACTTTCTGCCACGGCGTCAGGAGACTTCAGCATTATATAACCAGTGGGTAAGTATATTAGAAAATTTATTTTATTATGAAAATATAATTTTAATTACAAAATCTTTATTCAGAACATCAATATTGATATTACTTAACATATATACTTTTATACATAATAGACGTAAGGCATCCAATCTGCCTTATTGCATAGGTGTTGTTATGGTTTTTTCATAAAATTCACCTGAGAAAACTAATTCTCAGCTAAATATTTGTGACCTATGTTAGAAATATAAGATAGGCTATTCCCACATTTTGATAGCCCAATGAATATTGACTTTTACATCTACAGTATTTCTTAAAGTTTAGCATGACTGAATCTTGATTTTACATTGTGTTGCATTGTAATTTTGAGGCACACAGGAATGAAACTGTTGAAAATCAGTTTAGAAATTAGTGTTCAGGTTATCTGGGTATGTATCAACTCATTTTTGACAATACTGAGAGAATACTTTTCCATTTCAGTAGATTGTAAAATCATTAAAGTGTTATTAGATGGCACATCTATGAGAAAAGAATTTCTTTCTGGTATCTCTACGGGTGTGAGTTAATGGAGACACCCGCGAAGCGCGAAAGTCCTTGAATATTTCGTGCCCTAGGTTGGATCAACTCATAACCACCCGAAACACAGACCACTGCCTTCGCTCTTTTGACTAACACAGATAACCCACTGTACTCCACTACCTATTTTTAATGTGGTTTTTATCATGGTGTTGTAGTTCATATTACTTTTCAGTGGTAATTTAACATCATTTACACAGTTTCAGTACAAGGTAAGACGACTCGTAACATATCAGTCCGCACCAACCCACCCACCCTATGTATAAGTAAACTAACAACACTCTCTGATACAGTAGTGTACATTATACAGTATTACAGTAATATATTTTACATTACTATCACTACAGTGCAACTGTATGAAAACTTATAAGCTATAACATACTGGTCCTGTTGTAATATTCCATATGAAAATGATTTGAATAGGTAAAGAAATTATTTAAAACAATACAGTACTGTACTCTTTGTTATTTGTATGTACTGTTCGCATCTTCTCGATAGTGGCAGCTTGACGGGGTTTTCATCATGGTGTTGTAGTTCATATTACTTTTCAGTGGTAATTTACATTCATTAACACAGTTTCAGTACAAGTAAGACGACTCATGACATAAAAGTCCGCACCAACCCACCCACCCTATCTATAAGTAAACTAACAACACTCTCTGATACTGTAGTGTACAGTATACAGTAATACAGTAATATATTTCACATTACTATCACTACAGTGCAGCTGTATGAAAACTTATAAGCTATAACATACTGGTCCTGTTGTAATATTCCGAATGAAAATTATTTGAATAAGTACTGTAAATAGATTATATAAAACAATACAGTACTGTACTCTTTGTTATTTGTATGTACTGTTCGCATCTTCTCGAAAGCAGCAGCTTGAGATCCGTTGATCAAAACCAAAAATAAAAAAAATCATTAATTATTGAAATGCACCCATTAATGAAAATAAAAGTGCAAAAATGCTATGATGATGCACAATGATTTTTTTTAATGCGATAATGTTGTCAACTAAAACTAATGGTCAGCTGAAGAAATCGAATGCCATGTTTAAAGCCTTAACCTACAGTATTTCATGTACAGTACAGTAATGTACAGTAATTACATTATCAGTTCTTTTTTAATGAACATGTGAATACATATCATACCACAAGGGAAATAAAATAAGATAGAAATTGACTACAACATCACTAACTGTTTATAAAGTTCTGTGCACTAAAATTGCGACACCTGATGCAATCCTTAGTTGTTTTATACAGTAAAATTTCATGATGCATGATGCAATCCTTAAGATTGCGTTCATTGAATGGGAAGTGTATGTTACATATGCTACATGTGTAATAAATGAAATAGTTAATTATTACATGTTTAAAACACATGATGTAATATGTCATTGTGGATGAAGATGCTAGCGTGAGATTTGCTGTAGTCATATAAAATCATAAACAGGATGTACTTTGCAGCCTCGGCAATGTAACATTTTTCTGAAACGTCAACACAAATGCATAGCGTGTGAAAGATTGTGTCGTCACCGGATGCAGGTGTCTTCCGAGAAAGATTGTAAAGTTTCCATATTGTGTTTAAATGCTAAGACAACTAAGCATACGATATCTGTGATATCGATAATTTAGGCAGTTCATATCTATACTTCACCTGAATTGGTCATCCGACCAAACCAGCTCCACTCCTGTGATGGAGATGTTTAACACTGTTGTTTTTAGAGAATAAATCACTTTTAAAGTTACTAAGATGAACTTCATTTTCAAGACTTAACATCTTAAACAACACATACTCAATGTGTGCTTATAAAAGTAGCACACTAATAAATGGTGGCAGCGGTTAAACTCTAAGAATCAGAGAAAGATCTTCAAGTAATTAATAATAAACTCTAAGAATTAGAGGAAGATCTTCAAGAAATCAAAAATAAAGCTGTAAAAACCAGAGAAAGATCTTCAAGAAATCAACGTTAATGACTCTACAATTTTGACTAAGTAACATAGTCCATCGAAATCTACAACATTTAATGAATGTTATACATACAAACTGATGAACTGGATCTTCAATCAACATCCTAGGAAACCCAAGGACTGACGTTCAACGCTTACAAAACATATCCAGGAAGCACGACATTCAACGGAAACTCGAACGATACATCGCTAACAAACATCAAGAGAGAGAGAGGATGTGACGACATCACACAGAACCATATATAAGCTAAGTACAATTTTTTAAATTCATTCCAGTTTGGGCAGTGAAGTGTAGTTATCACGAGTCGTTAGTCGATTATTACTGGGGTGAGTGGTTTGTTAATCTTTTATTTTCCTTTCATTAAAGGAAACTGTGTTCAACTCCGAATTCTCATCTAGAATTTTTCTCTCTTTGTGCTAATTCCTTTTTCTTTCAGAAATTTTCAGGAAATATCTTTGTGTTCGGTTTTCTTTCAGAAATTCTCAGGAAATGTCTTGGGATTAGTAACATTGTTTTGGGGAATTTTATTATAATCTTTGTCAGTGGGTACTTATGCGTTTACGCAGTGGACGTCTGTATTCATATAGATATTTTGATAGAATTGCATGGGGTCGAAGAGATAGGAAAAGAAATACAGCAGTCATGACGCCCCCTGTGAGCCCCACCCCTGGACCTAGTGGCGTAGGACAGACTAATCCTCTCCCAATTGTGACGCTTGTAAATGCCAGGTCAGCAATCCTTCCTTTTCAGGGTCGAGTCAATGGGTTCTTGCCTCAAAATGTGGAGTCATGGATTTCATCCGTCGATGCCCATTTAAATGGCAATCAAATCGTTGACCCTTTTGTACAATTACAAGAAGCTAAAAGTTTTATAGATTTTTCTAAGGGGGATGCGAGTGCGTATTTAAGAGGTGTTTCATTTCAAGAAGCAGTTACCTGGGATGATTTCAAAGTTAGGTTACGCGCGGTCTATGGGGGTGAAGAAGCCTTGGATGTAGTACTAACGTTAAGAAATACACTTAATCAAGCCACTATGAATCGGCTTAATGTTATTGAGAGAGCAGCTCTCATAGCTGATAGGCTTAATGAATATCAGGGTATTTTAGGTAATTCCACTTGGTTTACTAGAGATAACATCTCCGTGAAAGATTTTTTACGATTAATGTATTTAACTTGCATGACACTTATGTTGCCTGAAGCTTTAGTGCGGTGTTTTGATAAAAATTTAACGCCTGCAAGTACGGAATTGGATGTATATAAACAGATAAAAAACACATGTCTAAGTGTCCAGATCTCGATCCCGTGTTAACTCAAGTTTTTGCAAAGAATGAAACAAAGCCACAAACAGTGAACGTAGTTAATAATAGTCAAGTAGCGGGAATGACGTGTTATAATTGCAAACGTCAAGGTCACTTAAGCGCGGACTGCAGAACGAAATTCTGCTCGATCCATAATAGTTCGACACATTCATACAATCAGTGTTACTCGCGTAAGACACAACAGAATCCCAGAAATACACAGTCAATTCCACAGTCAGTTCCATATGGAAATAAGAAGAAAAATCCTCATTTTAACAATAAGAAGAAACAACCAAATGTCAATGCAGTTCAGAGTCCGAAGCAAACAAACACTTCTTCGAATATCGCTGAGCCTGGGTCGTCAAACCAGACCTCGCAAGGTTAGACTAATTTTCAGAATGTGCAGAGCAAAGCAAATACCACATAGTTAACTCCAGAGGGGAAGAGAGTGATGTTGAGTCAAGGTCATTCATGTCAACATCAATAGTATTGAATAATCAATTTAATGTTTTATCAGACAATTGTGAGGCAATAGATTTTCCTATGAAACACACGGCCGAATTAAGTAAAACAGTGCATGCTCCCGTAGATTTGCAACGAATTCATACAATAATAAGCCAAAATGAGTTACGACCAACCTTATATGCTGTAAATATAGAACACAAATCCTTTACGTTATTTTTTGACTCTGGTAGTCCACGTAATATCATGGATTTGAAGACACATCATTTGTTGTTTTCGAACTTTCCGATTGAAAAATCCGGAGTTAGACTCTCGGGTATAGGAAATAATGAACTAAATGTCATAGGCATAACTCATGTTCAATTCAAAGTCGGTAAACGCACGTTTGCCGATACATTTGTTGTTGTACAAAACATTGATATGTATCCAGCTGTAATTATAGGATACCCATCTATGGGAAATCAAAACATTATCTTAGCCCCTGCCAAGCACGGCGTGTATATCAAAGGGAAATTCTATAAGTCTTCTAATACCTTAAAATCAGTTTTGGATAAAAATGAGACGACAAATGTAACCGTAACGTACGTTGAAGAACCAATAACTTGTCTCACTAATAAAGAAATAATATACGCGACCCAGCAGAATTCTCGTTCACCCGTAATATCATCTTGCACGCAATCTATTGAGCCAAACGTACCTTCGAATTTAATAGTGCAAATAAAGAAAACATTACCATGATCTGAAATATTAATCCTTTCCGACACTTTGAAAACTAACGGATTGTCTGTCACACAAGCTATTTATACAGTAGGCTCACATCAACAATGTAATATTGAAGTCTGTAATCATTTAAATAACACTTTAGTAATTCACAAAAATCAACATATCTTGGATGTAGAAGTTTATAAACATCGTATTCTTACCGTTGCTGAAATCAATCACTCTCAATCAGTTGCGGATGAATCCCTTTTGCAATCTATTGAAAATAAAATCAATAAAGACATTAAAGACGAAGAAATTCAGCAGAAAATTTTTGGACTTTTAACTAAATATCATGATGTTTTTCCACTACGGATAGATCCTTAGGAAAAACAGATGTGATCGAGCATCAAATAAGGTTAAAGGACAAGCAGAAAATTATCTATGTAGGCTACCCTCGTACAGACTCCCTATGAAATTCCAGAATGAAATAAATGATGAAGTAGGTAAAATGCTAGAAGAAGGAGTCATTAGGAAATCAAACAGCCCTTATAATTTTCCTTTAATAGTTGTACCGAAAAAAGATCGAACATGGCGTATCTGCGTCGACTTCCGTCGTCTAAACGAGGAGACGATCCCTGATCGATTCCCAGTGCCATGTACTGACGATATTTTGTCTTTGTTAGGTCAGAATAAATATTTTACCAGTTTGGACTTACTTAAAGGCATTCACCAGATATCATTAGCAGAAGATAGTATCCCATACACAGCCTTCAGCACAGCCAGGGGACATTATGAATTTTTACGGATGCCTTTTGGTTTACGTTGTGCTCCTATAACATTTACAAGAATGATTAACATAGTGTTTGGAGACTTGTTAGGGGATATATTGCATGCCTATATGGATGATCTTGTAATCTTTTCCAACACCTTAGAAGAACATCTACGTAAGTTAGAACTAGTACTACAGAGATTAAGACAACATAACTTAAGGGTAAAGATTAGTAAGTGTGAATTTTTCAAAACAGAAGTAATATATTTGGGTTTCATGGTGTCAAGCCAAGGTCTTAAAGTAGTCCATGATAAGGTGTCGGCTATACGTAATTTTCCCATACCTACTAATGTCAAGGGAATACAGCAATTTCTGGGTTGTAGTGGATATTACAGGCGTTTTATACGCAATTATTCAATAATAGCCGCTCCTTTAACTGATCTTACGAAGAAGGGCGTAGATTACATATGGTCTGAGCATCATCAACAGGCGTTTAATACCTTGAAAGATGAACTGTGTAGTTCTCCTATCTTAAAATTTCCTGACTTCGGTAAGGAATTCTTCATTGCAACAGACGCCTCAGACTTAGGAGTAGGAGGGGTATTGCTTCAGTAATATGATAAACAATTTTTCCCGATAGCTTTTTATTCTCGAAAATTGAGAACTTCCGAAAGTAAGTACGCAGTAATAGACAAGGAAGGGCTAGCTATTGTTAATTCACTAGTGCATTTTAAGTTCATAATTTACGGTTATCCCGTTAAGGGTCTTACTGACCATAAACCACTAACAGAGTTCTTTAAAGGCTTCAACCACAGCCCTAAACGAACTCGGTGGCATCTGATCATTCAAGATTTTGGCGCAAGAATCGGGTATTTACCTGGGAAAGCAAATATAATTGCGGATGCATTATCACGCAACCCCGTGTCATCTTGTACGGAGCCTTTAGCTGAATTAATAGATATATCAACATCCATGCCTATTGTTAAAACGATATCTGAACAAGATTTAGGCTGGAGCGCTGAATTATTACAGACTGAGCAAAGAAAAGATCAGAAAATAGAAACAATTATAAATGCTTTGAAAGGCAATCATAAGGAAAAGGGATATATAAAGTATAAGCAGCAGAATTATATAATCAAAGATGATATTCTGTGTAGGACTGTGACAAGGAAAACCCGCAATACACCACATGTAACTAACGACCAGGTAGTAGTACCAATCTCACTTATTTCCACTGTCCTGAATTGGTTGCATTCAAATCCATTACATGGACACCCGGGGTTCTCATTAATGTCACAGAAAGCCAAATCATTGTTTTATTTGAATACGATGCTTACAGATATAAAAAGACACATAGCTAATTGTCGCACATCAGGAAAACAAAGGGCATACGAAAACACCTGTCAGCCTAGGGGCTTATCCCGTGCCCAATCAACCCTTTGAAAGAATACATTTAGATTTGTTAACAGGATTTTACGAGTCAGACAGAGGCAATAAGCACCTCTTAGTAATTATAGATGCTTTAACTCGATATACAGAACTAATAGCGCTTAAAACTAAAACTGCGATTGAATGCGCTAGGAAGTTTTACGAGTGTTACATTTGTAAACATCGAATTCCACACATGATAATCTCAGACTCGGGTGGTGAATTTAATAATCACTTTCTTACCTCATTGTGTGAATTCCTTAGCATAAAGATAATAAATACCATGATATATCACCCAGAGTCGAATGGGCTAGTGGAAAGAGCAAATAGAAAAGTTTTAAATATATTAAGAGTAACACTAGGGGGATCAGACCCCAACTGGGATATTGCAATACCGGCGGAACTGAGTACTCTGAATCATTCATATCATATATCAATTAAAATGTCACCGCATGAAGCATTGTATGGTACCCCAGTTAGAACGCCTTTCCATGTATTAACGCCTACAACTAATCTATCAAATCCTTTAAAAGAATGTATAAATGCAAGCAAAAGTCGATATGATATCCTTCGAAAGAATTTAGAAGAATCACAAATCATAATGAAAAGGAATCATGATAAAATAGCGAAGCCAACTAAAACATATACCGTGGGTGATAACGTGTATATACAGATCAATGTGCGTAAAGGACTCGCTTATAAACTAACACCTAAGTTTGAAGGCCCATTTAACATTTTGGAAACATTAACGGCCAATAGGTTTAGAGTTCAAAACGTATCCCAACCCACGGATGAGAGAATAGTACCATTGGCTCACATAAGAAATTAAAAATAAAAATAAAAAAAAAGAAAATAAAAAGAGAGGGAAAGAAGTGAAAGAAAAATTTTTTATTTTATGTGATTAAAAGTTTTCTTCTTAATACAGGAGTAATTACATATATTTTTCTCATTACAGGTTTCCAAGATGAATTTTTTGTTGTTGGGAGTGATATTGTTCGCTCAGACATTTTTCTCGTATGGGATGAGCTCTAAAACTAAAAGTATAGATTTTGAATATGGCACTATAGTTGAAAGACAAGAAGACGTTTTTATTACATCGAGCAACGTAGTTGTAGAAGTGAATATGCAAGCAATTTTTCTTCCAGAGAATGATGTCACTAGCTTAAAAACCGCCATTTCAAGGTTTTCTGTCTCATTGGATGAGTTGCATAGAAGACATTTTCATTTGACTACAGAGAGTTTGCTTGGATCGACATTAAAAGTTGCAGAGATGCTATCTGATGACTTGAAAAATAAGACTTGCGAGACAGAATCTTTGGCTTATGACCTTTTGATGTGGACTGTAGGACACGAACATAAAGAAAGACGAAATCCGTTTATTTATGCTGCATTAAACATCTTTGGGTCTATTGCAAGTTTAGGTTTAGGAATTTCCAATCGTCTTAAGATTAGTAATCAAAATAAGAAAATTGAGTTCTTGACTCATGAAGATGAATTGATTATGTCAGAACTAAGGAATCAGTTAGCTTCGATCAATCAAATTATGGATTTAGTAAATGAACATTCAAATAATATCATTCAGATTATGGAAGTACAGGATTTGTTGGCAACGTTAACGTATTAGGATTCAAAGATAGATCACATACATAACAGAATTGCACATTTCATTGAGAAATCCAAGGATTATGTAGGAGCTATCACGTTAGCAACTAAAGGTGTACTGTCGCCCCATTTGTTGCCTATAAATTACTTAAAGTTAATTCTGGAGAACGGAAGGGATAAACTAGGCTATGTTCCTTAGTTAGGCGAACGTAGGATAGAATTTTATTACAGCCTAATTACAGTAAGCGTTGAAAATAACAAGATTAGGATTACAATTCCCTTTGATTCTTCTGATGCCTGGCAATCTTACAGGATATCACCATTTCCGACTTTCATGACGAATCACTCAAATCCAGTAATATCCAGTTTGACAGGACACGTATTGATTTCCCCAGACAAGGAAACATATACGGTCATTAAAGACTTAAATCAATTAACTCACTGTTCAGACGCAATGGATAGAAAAATATGTACAGCTGACTCATTTGAATTCCATAAAAACTTAATGGATTCATGCGAGTTAGGGATAGTGCTAGACGGTGCTCTCTCCCATACAAGTGAAAATTGTCTGGATAAGCTTTATCCCTTTGACATTATTAATAATGAGTTCAATTGCAGACTGAACAATGGCTCGTGGATACGATACGACAAGGACGGCTTCAATGTATCATGCCCGGACGGATCCACGTCATTTGCACACATCTTTGTTGCAGCAGATGGTTGTATCGGGACTTCCCCTAATTTCATGGTTACCGGCCTAAGGACACTCATCAGAGAACGAGCCTACTTCGCGAACTTCACGTGGACGTCTACAATGCCGGCACTACCTCTCCCGTACAATAAACAGGTTGCCAAGCGGTTGATGAAATTGACCGAGATGGACCACCTGTCACCGACTTATAAGGAATTTCTTCACCCCATACTACTAGCAGGATTAAGCGTTACGGTGATGATATTTATTGCCGTGAAAATCCTTGTTTGGCGTAGGTTACGGAACAGTTGGAAGCTAAAACAGAACGTTTCGCCATGTCCAGACAAAACTCCTTATTTAATTCAGTTTAAAGCCGTTTGAAGTGGCCACCTCATTCACTAAAGGAGTAAAATGTTCTGGAAATTGTGTTTGTACGAAAAGCTGTTAGTACGCTAGTAATATGTAATTGAGGAAATTTTTGAACTTTGCATTGTTAAAAATACATTTTAAAAAACATTTAAAAAAATATAATTCATTTTTTCTCTCGGCATCTAATAAAATATATAAGACGGAATGTTAAAAGAAAAGAAAAAAAAATAAAAATAACAGAATCTATGGGCATCTAATAAAATATATCAGCCCTATATATAAATATATAAATATATATATACATATATGTACGAAACTGTGGTATGTGTACGTACCAGGAATTCGTGTTTGTGCACTAAAATTGAATCTTTACCAAGGTAACAAATATTTTTATTAGTTACCGTGTTGTGTTAATCTATGTTTCTGACAAAGGTAACAATTATTCTTTAACAAGTTACCGAATCATATGTATATCAGTATTTTTTTTTGGTACCATATAATCATTTGCTAGCAATGTACCATATATATGATCTGTATTTATCATGCATTTTTTTTTCTTTGCTTTGGTAATATCTTTTCATATGCATTATTGTTATTATTTTTTTTGATGTGCCTATTTGGACATTCGTCCTCATTTGCTTATGGCTAAAGTTAAACAAAGAATAATACATATATCCAGTCACACCTAGTAAACATATTTTGGCTTGTTGTTAAATTTTTTTTGAAAAAATTGAGATAGTTGGCCGAGCTAATGTAATAATTGAAATAGTTAATTATTACATGTTTAAAACACATGACGTAATATGTCATTGTGGATGAAGATGCTAGCGTGAGATTTGCTGTAGTCATATAAAATCATAAACAGGATGTACTTTGCAGCCTCGGCAATGTAACATTTTTCTGAAACGTCAACACAAATGCATAGCGTGTGAAAGATTGTGTCGTCACCGGATGCAGGTGTCTTCCGAGAAAGAATGTAAAGTTTCCATATTGTGTTTAAATGCTAAGACAACTAAGCATACGATATCTGTGATATCGATAATTTAGGCAGTTCATATCTATACTTCACCTGAATTGGTCATCCGACCAAACCAGCTCCACTCCTGTGATGGAGATGTTTAACACTGTTGTTTTTAGAGAATAAATCACTTTTAAAGTTACCAAGATGAACTTCATTTTCAAGACTTAACATCTTAAACAACACATACTCAATGTGTGCTTATAAAAGTAGCACACTAATACAAGTACAAGAACTGTACAGGAAAAATCCTTGTGTAGTACATTTGCATCGTATAACCTAGAAGCCAACAGCTTGGTCAAGCTTTTCTACCACCCCCTTAAAGCAGTCCTCCCTGCCAAATATTAGGATGGGAGATGGAAAAAGAATTTACCATGGATTTTATTATGACTGAGAACAGCCCCTCACGCAGCCGTCAATGCTTTGCTGGCGGAGGAACTTTGTGGACAATCATTAGCGATACCGGCAGACTAAATTCAAGATCCAAATAAACCCACTATCCCCTCTGACATCCAAAAAGCCTTTGAAGAAATCATCTAAGAAAGAAGAACATCAACCTTAGTCAAGAAATCATATGTCCCCACAGAACCAGAATGTACCAAATGTGAGTTTGTCAGAATAGATTCACACCGATCTGAACCTGGCACCAGCATACTAGGGACCTCATTCCATTCCACAGCAAAAACATTAAGTGCTATGAAATGTCAGTAGAACGCAGAACTACTTGGATATCGATAGACAGGCTCAAACCAGCATACTGTACACCTGCGTCTCTTTTTCTGTGAAGGGGGGGGGGGTGTATTGTAAGAACTGTTTCGTAGTGTCTTGCAACAATATTCTAGTTACCAAATCACGACCTTCATTGGATGGCATGAAAACAGACTTGTATCAAACACAAAACAACGTGGAAGATGTTTTTGTTTATTCTAGAAAAGTCACTTTATCTTTAAGACAAAATCTATTATTAGATAAAGAGTAAGGTAACCTTTCAAGTTAGATGATTCAAAGGGTTCTGTTCTTGCAAATAGAATATGATCAAAGTATTTACAAGGTTTGCAGAATCACACCTGCGTTGTTATCGTGTGTCTTTTTAGATTTAAATGTCTCCTTCTGTGTTTCTGCTCGCAAGGAGTGGCTATATGTCAGATTTCTGTGTAAAAAAATAGTTATGAACTACCAGCGTTTCTGTTGAATCCATGACCAGCAAAAGACCATAAAGTTGGGGTATTGCCGTCAGTGAACCTTTTCTCATTACACTATAGGAATTGCTCCTTATGGTCTTTGTCAGGTCTCTTCTCTTGAACTGCACTCACTATTAGCTTTCGTTTTATCTCTGGTTCCTGCCTCATTTCTTCCGTTTTGCTGTCCAACCCCTCAACTATTACAGGCTAGAACTTGGGGCTTTTTCTTTTATGAACATGAGTGCTGAATGGTCTCGCGGGTTCAATGGCCCAAATTCATAAGTCTAATAATTTTGGTTGTTATCCAACTTCTTTTAACTGATTATTGTCAGGTCAGCAACAAGATTTCCCCGTTTCACCCACTGCACTAAGTGGCTTCCTCGGCCTCAGCCCTGGCCCAAATGGGACCCTAATTCTGTAAATCTATCTGTTTCCAAAAATACGATCCAATTACGTAAGTTTTTTCGGTAGGAAGTTGAATGATCAAAAGCGTTTTAATGGTTTTCCTGGTCTGTTTTCTCCTCTCTCTATTTTGTTCTTCAATTTATTTCATTTTTAGCTTTCCTTTCTTTTTCTCAACACAACGGGAAAATCTGAAGTGACCAAGCCATTGAAGAACCTGTTGTACCTAGGGCAGATCAGGGGTAGGCAGGTTTGCTTGGTTTAAATATGACTTGTCCATTGCAAGAAACGGGATCTTGCTGAATAAGAATGCTGTGAAAACGAAGTTGCTCTGGCTTTGCCATGATTGATAGACCTAGTTTAGTTTTTGAGGCTGTTCTAGATATCAATAGGTAGTCTGGGACCTTCCTACTATGCTAGTATTCTTTGAGTGATCATACTAAAGTCTCCTACCATCAGCAATCCACAGTGGGCAGCGTGGAATGAAAACTGGCCAAACCCCAGACTTAAAGACATAAGGTCATGTCTCATACCTTTGCCATGCAGTGGACTAGAAACGGTTGCATTTATTGTTTTTGTGTATATATCATATATATATATATATATATATATATATATATATATATATACATATACAGTATATATATATAATATATATATACAGTATATATATATATATATATATATATATATATATATATATATATATACATATGTATATATATATATATATATATATATATATATATATATATATATATATATATATATATATATATATATATAATGTAGCCGTTCCTATATCTACTGTAGGACATCAGACATCAAGACATGTATTTATTCATGTCTGGAGTTTAGCCAGTTTTCATCACCACTCGGGTTAGTGTAAATTGGTGATGATCGAAGATTTATGTCTGATCGCCCAAAACAGACCAACCTAGTATGATTGGCCCTGACTAGTGCAGCTTTGCAGATCATGACGATACGTAAACCCTTTCACCACGCTGTTATTCCCAAACAGAAAGGGATATATATATATATATATATATATATATATATATATATATATATATATATATATATATTTATGATATTTATACATAAATAATAAATGTGTGCGTCAACGTCGGTGTGTTGCTCACAATTTTATACGCAGTTATGTATTCATATGTTCTTAAGTTGAGGTACACATTAATTTCATATATATATATATATATATATATATATATATATATATATATATATATATATATATATAATAAATTTTTACACATATAGACGGAGTGTTCATATTCAAATAAGTCATATAATATACTCTTGATATCTGGATTCTCTCTCTACTACTAATATTATTGTTATTATTATTATTAATATTATTATTATTGTTGTTGTTGTTGTTGTTGTTACCAACTAAGCTACAGCCCTAATTGCTATAAGTCTAAGGGCTCCAAGAGGAAAAAATAACCCAGTGAGGAAAGGAAATAAGGAAATAAATGAACGGTCTGAGAAGTAATGATCAATTCAAATAAAATATTGTAAAAACAGTAACAACATTAAATCAGATATTTCATAAATAAAATATAAAAAGACTTTTGTCAGCCTGTTTAACATAAAAACATTTGCTTTAAGTTTGAACTTTTAAAAGTTCTATCGATTCAACTACCTGATTAGGAAGATCCGGTGTTCCACAGGGTAGTGTTCTTGGCCCATTACTTTTCATACTATATACACATGACATGTGGTTTGGCCTAGAAAACAAGCTTGTTGCATATGCAGATGATGCTACTCTCTTTGCATCAATTCCATTCCCTGAATGTAGATCTGGGATTGGTGAATCGCTTAATACAGATTTAGCTAAAATTAGTGCATGGTGCAAATTATGGGGTATGAAGTTGAATCCTAACAAAACTCAAAGTATGATTGTAAATAGGTCAAGGACGGTGGCTCCTCTACATCTGGATCTCGGCATTGATAATGTTTCTTTAAATTTGTATGACTTTTAAAATTTTAGGTGTGAATCTCGACAGCAAATTTACTTTTGAGAAACACATTAGGTCTGTGTCTTCTTCAATTGCACAAAAAATTGGCTTATTGAGAAAGTCTTACAAGATTTTCGGTGTTTTAATTCTTTCATTCTACCATTTTTTGAGTATTATTCTCCTGTCTGGTGTTCAGCTGCTGATTCTCATCTTAATTTGTTGGACAGAAACTTACGGTCTATTAAATTTCTTATTCCTGATCTAGATATTAATCTCTGGCACTGTCGTTCAATTAGTTCATTATGCATGTTGCATAAGATTTTTCATAACTCTGACCATCCTTTACATTCAGATCTCCCTGGACAATTCTATCCTGTTCGTAATACTAGGCAGGCAGTTAATTCTAATAGCCAGGCCTTCTCCATCGTGAGGTTCAATACTACACAGTATTCTAGAAGTTTTATTCCAGCTGTTACCAAGTTGTGGAATGATCTTCCTAATCGGGTAGTTGAATCAGTAGAACTTCAAAAGTTCAAAGTTGGAGCAAATGTTTTTATGTTGACCTGGCTGACATGAGTCTTTTTATTGTTTATATATGACATATCTGTTTTTGATGTTGTTAATAGTTTATATAGGACATATCTGTTTTGAAGTTGTTACTGTTTTTAGAATGATATATTGTTAATTTGTTCTCATCATTTATTTATTTCCTTATTTCCTTTCCTCACTGGGCTATTTTTCCCTGTTGGAGCCCTTGGGCTTATAGCATCTTGCTTTTCCAACTAGGGTTGTAGCTTGGCTAATAATGATAATAATAATAATAATAATAATAATAATAATAATAATAATAATGATAACTTGATCACCACTAGAATAAAACTTCTAGAATACTGTGTAGTATGGAGCCTCATGATGGAGAAGGCAAGCCTATTAGAATTAACTGCATTATTAATGTGTGTGTGTGCGTTGCTCACAACTTTATACGCAAATATGTATTCATATGTTCTCAAGTTGAGGTACACATTAATGTCTTCATATTCTTAACTGCAATTTGGAATAAATACTGGTTCATAAGACTGAGACATGACATGAGTAACCGTCATATATATAAAGACGGTGAGTCAAACACAGATCAAGTGGCAATAAGAAAAAAAAAAGAACTTGCATTTGTAAGTTGGAGGAAATTGTTTCGTAAAGTCCTCATATTTTCAGAAACAGATTAACTGAGAATTCTATATTAACTTCCAGAAGAAAAAAAGTCGAATAATTTCACTTTCAAACTAGAGTCGTATCTCTCTGCCTCTCACGTTCTCGAGTTTATCTTTCTTTGACACAGCTTTCTTTCTTTCTGTTTTTTTCTCTCAAATGAGATAATCTAACTTTGCAAGAAATGCGGGTAAAGTTTTTAAGCCCTAACGGCAGAGATGCCAGACGTATAATGAAACGGATTCCTAATGCAATCTGGAAATATTTTGATAGAGATAAACGGGTACAGTTCTAAATTGTAGCTAGCTTTTGGACTCTAAAATTCTTATTTTTTTTCTTTTTTTTTATAATTTCTGAAAACAATCTGTATTTTTACTTTGAACATTAGGAGCCGTGAATCAACCTTCCTGTTTATATTTAATTATAAGAGATTTATTTGATGAGGCATTGCTTTCCTCATTTCATTGATCTATAATTCAATTACCACAATGCAGGAATTGCTTGTATCAGGAAAAAAAATCTTTTTGGAAGAACTTTCATTATTGCAAATTTTTACATTTAACATTTTCTGTTTCATTTTACTATTTGATGACGAAATGAATTACATTTCTAATAGTAAGTACTGATATTAAACTGTGTCTTTGGGTTAATGGAGGGTTGTCATATTTCCTTTGTGTGAAATATAAACTTACAAATGAGAGAAGGTCCAGTCATATGATTTTAATGAGTGATATTCGATAATTCCAAAGGGGATAATCCTCGTAATTAAGGGTGAACATAAGAAAAAAGGAGGAGAACCATTAAAGGGTTTGAAAAATCTTGTATGAAATGGATTCGCGTTATCACTTGGCCATTAATTTTCCAAGGCTTCAACGGCGTGAGTTTTCGGTTAAATTGAATATGTTGAGAGTATTGGAAACACCTGAAGTTGTAGGTAGTTATTCAGATTTTCATATTTAATCGTATGTTGTTATTTATGCACGATTACAGAGTGATACATTGATAGTCACCCCTTTGGGAAATTTTAATGCATCAGTTATTGTTGAGACTAGAAAGACACCAAAGTTCTTTAAACTTTATGGTTGTTAAAGGGATAATGTATTGAATTGGGAAAAATATGAGTGTTTTGTTTATAAAATTGCTCATGTACATGGTAAATATAAATGATTTTAATTGGTGATATGAAATTGTCTAGAAGGAGAAGACATGATTGCAGGGATGGAGAAAGGTGGTCTCGGGCCATAGGTTATTTGATTTCATTTATATACAGGGGTGGTTTGTAAGGAAGACAGTTTGTGCCAAGAGAAGCGCGAAGATTCACAGCACACAGATTGCCCAGAGCTTTTGCTCAGGACGGGTGCTCTTAGACTTGCGGTCACAGGACCCACTCAGAACTAAGCAAGGTCTATACTATAGTAATCTATAGACCTTGGAACTAAGTGGTCCTGCGCGATCATAACCCCCAAAACAAGAAGAATGATGGTGCGCATTGCACACGGAGTACAGACAGCTCGAAGAGGAGGCTATTATTTGGAGGGTGATTCAACCTCCAAGTGAGCTTTATTGGGAGTTCCCCCTTAAAAGGCATCACTTATATTATCCCTTCTGGGCACCTTTTTTTTCACTCTTACATCCAGTTTTGATTAGGAACATATTTCAAAGAGTCAGCTGCTTTGTCCTTCTCTGTAGAATTTCATGGACATGCTACATTTCATTTTCGGTATTATATAGATTGGTTACTCGCCCTGACGAAGCAATATCTTTTATAACATTTGCAGGCTTCCCCATATTCTTAACCTCTCCTCAGATGAAATCACGTTCTCTTGATACTGCTCATTATTCAGCTCCAATACCATTGCTTTTTTTCAATAAGAGTGTTTTCATTAACCATACCACCTTCTAACTGCTTCTCACCAATCCAGTTATAATGTACAAGTCACGTTAGTACTTGTCCACAAAAATGCGCATGGAGGGAAATATTTGCTTGCAGATCGATACAATGCTTGTAAACTGACTTGAAATTGTATGTTCGTAAATTGATTTACTTGTATTATGAGTCGCTAGTAAACTGAACAAGGTATTATTGCACAACCACACGTATAGGCCTATATTTATTCTACTTGAGTTTGCACTCGTATCCATGTTGTTCTTTTCCTGTCTTTTAGTGTTATTTCCATAATTATTTTTTTCCACACCTCTTTGGTTTGTAACTAGCCTATGATTTAAGGCTTTAGTAAAGCTCCAAGTTTCTGATGCATGAATTAATACCGGTAATTTCATATGATTAAATGTTGTGTTCAGTAACAATGAATTTCTACCTCACATTAGGATCGAACCATAAATCCTTCAAACCAAGAAAAAGGCAACTGCCAAAACTGCACTCGCTTTGCCGCCTTCTGCTTTAAGTCGTTCTTACTTCCCCTCTGTCTTGTTGGTGCCCAACCTCTGAACTATTTATTCTAGTAGAACTTTAGGGTTTTCGACCAGTTGTACTTGGCACCGAGTGGGGTACCAGTTGCACTTTGAAGTAAAAGTTGTGAGGTTGGACAATAAAATGGAGTAGGGGAAGCAAGGACAACGTTAAAGCAGGCTACAAAATGAGTGATGAAAGGGGCTTCTCATGGCGTGATGAGTAACTACTTTGCCTTTCGTTTAAAGCTAAATAGTGTTCTGTTCTCATGTGAGGTATAATTTGTTTACATTATATATATATATATATATATATATATATATATATATATATATATATATATATATATATATATATATATGTATATATACATATATATATATATATATATATATATATATATATATATATATATATATATGTATATATATAAATATATATATAATATATATATATATATATATATATGTATGTATATATATATATATATATATATATGTATATATATATATATGTATATATATATGTATATATATATATATAATATATATATATATATATATATATATATATATATATCAAGCAGACTGGAGTGGCATTTTGAGTGATCATTTTTGCTTGAATTGGTCACATATGTATAGTAGTGTTGATCCTGTTGTTCCTTTGAATGAGAATCTAGTCAATATAATTGATAGGCGTATCCCTTCTCGTGTGCTAATGTACTGAAAAACAAACCATGGTTCAATGATGATTGTAGACGTGCTTATTTTGAGAAGCAGGAGGCCTATCATCTTTGGAAAGGCAACAGATCAGATTTGACTTGAAATAACTATGCTCAGCTTAGAGCTTTTGCTCAGAGAATATATGCTTCAGCTGAAAAGGAATACAATTAACTATATAAAAAAAAACCTTTTTGGTACAACCCAGGAACATAAGTGGTAGGTTACCCTTAAATCTGCACTCATTGGTGTAGATACAACAGTTCGTCTTTTACGTAAACCAGATGGCTCTGTCATTCATTGTCCAAAGGAAAAGGCAACCCTTTTGGGTGATGTTTGACATTAAACAGAGTAATGAGGAACTTGATCATCCTCCTTCCTGTCTTCCTGAGGCTAAACTAACTATATTCCATTTCTTTTAGCGAGGCATATTTGCACCGACTCGCAACAGTGCCCTTATAGCTCGGAAAAGTTTCCTGATCGCTGATTGGTTGGACAAGATAATTCTAACCAATCAGCGATCAGGAAACTTTTCCGAGCTAAAAGGGTACCGTTGCAAGTCGGTGCAAATATGCTGCGCTAAAAGAAATGGACTATAGTGTAGCTTTTCGATCTCGTGAAATTAAAGCTCTCTTGATGGATCTTGATGCTTGTGAAGGTTTAGATCCAAATGATATTTTTCGTTTTTTTTTTTTTTTTATAAAGACTACAGATTTCTTAGCTCCAAAGTTATCTGTTATTTTGCGTGAGTTATCCAAAAGAGGAGTATTAGCACTTGGAGAATTGGTGGTTACACCATTATGTAAATGTGTTTCTGGTTGCTCAAGTCCAACTGATTACTGCCCAATTTCCATAACTCATATTATCCAAAGTTTTTGAACATCTTTTGGCAAAATGTGTTAATAGATTTGCGGAAGGTAATCATCTGTTCCCTAGTTTGTAATTTGGTTTTCATAAAGGCCTGGGAGTATGTGATACCCTCCTTACAATATGCAATATTTTACAGAAATCCCTTAGATTGTGGTCAGGAAATTCGTATGATTGGTCTTGATTTTAGTGCTGTCTTTGACTGTGTTAATCCTGAGGCCCTTGTTATCAAACTCAAACAGTTGGGAGTGGGTGGGTCGTTTCTTAGCATTATTATTGAATTTTTAAGTAATATATCACAAGGAGTTGTTGTTGATGGGCACCATAAGGACTATAGGAATGTGATATCTGGCATTCCTCAGGGTAGTGTTCTTGGCCCATTACTTTTCATACGATATACACATGACATGTGGTTTGGCCTAGAAAACAAGCTTATTGCATATGCAGAGGATGCTATTCTCTCTGCATGTAGATCTCGGGTTGTTGAATCCCCTAATAGAGGTCTAGCTAAAATTAGTGCATGGTGGAAATTATGGGGCATGAAGTTGAATCCTAACAAAACTCAAAGTATAACAGTAAGTATGTCAAGGACAGTGGCTCCTCAACATCCTGATCCCAGCATTGATAATGTTTCCTCAAATTTGTGACATGTGAAATTTTAGTTGTGATTCTCGACTGCAAATTTACTGTGTGTATATATATATATATATATATATATATATATATATATATATATATACTGTGTATATATATATATATATATATATATGTATATACAGTATATGTATATATATAATGGATTTTGAGCAAAGCGAAAAATTTATTTTTGGGTGATATGGCCATGTCGTCCTGATGGAAGGTTCCTTTAGGCAGCTTTCTAAGGGATATTTAGCTACAGTGATACTCCCAGAGAATTAACCATAGGTCTCCAGAATTCTAACTCCTGGCGCAAGTATCCTTAATATAACTTTAAGGATATCACATAAAATCAGGGGACGTATTTTTTTTGATACGACACATGGCAATCTTCACCCCGAATAGATTTTACTCTTTGAGGGGGTAGAGTGGCAAAATGAAGGGGAGCCGTTATCAAGGTTACCCGGTGGATCCCCTCTCTGGGTGGATCCCCTCCCTGTACTATGACAGCACACTATTCCTTGTTGCATTTAAGCAGGAACAGCCGCAGATAGAGTAGTTTCGGGAGGGGTCTTTCATTACATAGTTGTTTTACTCCTTTTGAAAGAAGGAAGGGTCCATCAGGACGACATGACCATATCACCCAAAAATAGATTTTTCGCTTTGCTCAAAATCCATTTTTTGTGCTTGGTCATGTCGTCCTGATGGAAGTTTACCAGAGAATTACTTGAAAGTACTATATCTGTGGGTTTGTATAAGTGCCTTTACTTTGAATGAGTTCCTTATATGGTCTCCTAGACCTTATATATATGACATTACCGTTATTTGTCATATCCACTAAGTTTGGAACTAACTTAGGGCTTCCTGCCCCCTGCAGGGAAATTGTCGACTTCGACTATAAGGATTCAAAGTTTGTATTTTTGTTGGAACAATAGGGAAACTTTTTGAGACTACCAGGTTGTTCTTTTAGAAATTTTATACACAAGATTTTATTTTAGGAAAAATAAAAGGCTCTGGACAATTTTATTCGTACTTGTAAGGGCGAAGAAGATGCAGATGCATTTATAAAGTTTTTTATTTTCATATACAAAATATAAAACAATTTGCAATGTATCAATGGAAAGAATCTATCCTGCATATGTGAACATCTTGGTATATATATATTTTATAACCTGTAAGGGAAGAATATACATATATTAGTTCATTGGTAAATGCCACTCAATTTGTGAAATTAAATTGTTTGATTTCACTTAGATGTTGGATATGCTTCAACACTGTGTACAAATGTTCACACGGCACTGTTGTTATTGGTTAGATTCTGCACCTATATAGATCAGTCCTTAAATCACGGTAGTGATTTTTACTAAAAGGTATTACACTCGAAGGTACTAACACCTGTCCACCCAATACACTGTTAAGTTCCAAAACAGTCCACTGTTCATCGTAGCACTAGATGACAGGTTTATAACACTACCTGCAACCACCACAAAGTGTTTTATTTCGTGCACTTGCTTCGCATAATGTTTATAGAAGACTCTTGATGATTTCCAACCCGTATATGAGCGGAGTCTATCAAAGTCCGTTTTGAAAGAAGTTCAACGAGGAAGCAACTTTTCTAGGATCGTGACCTGCGGGTGTACTGTCAGGATCCGCTCTGCGAATAAAGTAGGTGAGTTTTGCCCTCAGTTGTTTTAGGAATAGGTTGGATCCTGAGGTTTCGTATCAGAAGAGCTGTCCCTCCTTGAAGTCTGAAGTTCTTCGAAGATAGACCTTAAGACACTCTACTGGACATAGAGAGACATCTTCCTTCAAAAGGCAGATTCTGCAAGGACCCCACCTTTTGGTGGGCAGCTCGTTTTTGGCGATAAAAATAGGATCAGGAAAAAGGTTCAGTTCTCCCTCTTCTGTGAACTGAATATGGCCTTCATTCCTGGATAAGGCCACTATTTCACTAACTCTAGCCCCTGAGGCTATAGCAAACAGGAATATCACTTTTTGTGTTAGATCCTTTAGGGTACAATCCTCATTGTTCAAATTCAAAGCATAGTGCAAGATTTTGTCCAAAGACCATGATATGGGCTTCGGAGGGGTTGCTGGTTTGAGTCTAGCGCATGCTTTCGGAATCTTATTGAAGATTTCACTTGAAAGGTCCACCTGGAAGGCGTAAAGAAGAAGTCTAGTCAAAGCTGACTTACACGCAGTTAAAATTGTGGTGGAAGCTATGCCTTGTTCATGAAGGTAGATGAAGAAGGAGAGGCAGAAATCTATTGAAATTTCTGTCGGTTTCGTTGTTTTCACAAAGGAAACCCACTTCTTCCAAGACGATTCGTATTGTCTTCTAGTAGACTTTGACTTGTATTCTTCTAAAAAGTCAATGTTGTCTTTTGAGATCCCAAACCTTTTCTTGGCTGCAAAGGCGAGAAAATAATCAGATGTAGGTTTTTGGTTCTTAAGGATGAAGCGTAGACAGTCGACTTCTGAACCAGTTGGGATAGCACTGGGTTCAGTATAGGGAGCAGTTTCAGTTTCAGTTCTAGAACTAGAGGGAACCAATTGCTTCTGGGCCATTTGGGGGCCACTACTGCTGCTGTTCCTCTGAAGGATCTCAGCTTGTTGAGGGCCTTCAGCAGGAGGTTTGTTGGTGGGAACAGATAGGTGTGATTCCATCTGTTCCAATCGAGAGACATGGCGTCCATCGCTTCTGGCCGAGGGTCCTCGTAAGGGGCTACATATCGAGGTAGTTTCTTGTTGTCGCTCGTTGCGAAAAGGTCGATATGCCGTTCCGGGACCTTTTCCAAGATGAAGGAGAATGAGTCTGTGTCTAGGGACCATTCTGTCTCTATCGGCTTTTGCCTGGATAGAGCATCCTCCGTCACATTGCGGAACCCTTGTAGGTGAACTGCTGATAAGTGCCATCTCTTCTTCCTTGCCAGACGGAAGATGGCTAACATCACGTGATTGATGTGAGGTGATCTCGAGCCTTGTCGGTTGAGACATTTCACTATTACCTCGCTGTCCAAGACCAGTCTGATGTGGGCTGATCTGCGAGGGGATAGTTTCTTCAACGTTAGGAAGACTGCCATAGCTTCCAGGATGTTGATGTGAAAGGTCTTGAACAGGTGTGACCAATTCCCTTGCACTTTCCTTTGATGGGAATGGCCTCACCATCCTTCCGGTGAGGCATCTGTGTGAATTACCACTGAAGGTTGAGGTGGTTGTAAGGGAATTGTTCTTGTCAGGTTCTTGACCGTTGACCACGTGCCTTAGGAGCGTTCACAGTAGTGTCAGTGTCAATCTTTGTTGATCTCTTCGACCGTTTGATGCGTATCTTCTCCAGACACCTGACGCATCTTTTAGTTGTGGTTTTAGCACTGGGTCTGTCACTGCTGCAATCTGGAGAGAGCCCAGTACTCTTTCCTGTTGGCATCTTGAAATATTCTTGAGTTTCAGTAGTCTCTTGACAGATCCTGTTATCTCTCTCCTCTTCTTCGGTGGAATGGAGAGACGATGTGACCAAGTTCCAATGGATTCCTAACCATTGAAACTCCTGAGCTGGAGAAAGGCGAGACTTCTTGTGGTTGATCTTGAAGCCCAGGTGTTCTAGGAACTGAATCACCTTTGTGGCTGCCTGCTGACAAGCTGTCTTGGATGCTGCCCACACCAGCCAGTCATCCAGGTATGCTGCTACCTGAATGCCTTCTAAGCACAGCTGTTGGACAACTGTGTCTGCAAGTTTTGTGAATATCCTTGGTGCTATGTTTAGCCCGAAGGGCATGGCTGTGAAGGCATATTTTGTCTTCTGTAGCCTGAATCCTAGGTAGGAGAGGGGGCGGCTGACTGGTAGGTGCCAATAAGCATCTGCCAGGTCTATTGAGACTGTGTACGCCCCTTTTGGTAACAGGGTCCCTATGTGTTGCAGCGTAAGCATCCGGAACTTGTTGTTCTCAATGAACTTGATGAGTGGAGACAAGTCTACAATGACTCTGAGTTTGTCCGAGTCATTCTTGGGAACACAAAACAGCCTTCCCTGGAATTTGATGGACTTCATTTTCCTTATTACTTTTTTGTTCAAGAGTTCTGAGGTATATTGTTCCAATAAAGAGTTGGAGTGTTGTAAGAATTTAGGAAAAGGGGGTGGAATTTTGTTCCATTTCCAACCGAGACCATTCTTGATTAGGCTGTAGGCCCAGTGATCGAAGGTCCAACGATCCCAAAAGTGGAAGAGTCTTCCTCCTACCTGGAGCATCTCATTGCTGAGATGTTCCTGAGGGTTTACCACCTTGACCACATCCTCCTCTACCCTCTGAAGGGTTCCTTGAGGAGCCTCTTCTTGAGCATCTACCTCTGGGGCGAAAGGTAGTCTTGTGCCTCTCAAAGCCTGGATTGAACACAGGCGATTGAGCTACCAGCTGCTGGGGCATCATTTGGAAGGTGGTTTGTGGCTGGGCTACTATTTGGGGCACTGTGGTTATGGTCATGGCTGGATGCGGTGCAGGCCTGCGTGACTTCTTTGTCTTCCTGTTTCTCGGTTGGGGACCAGCATCTGAGGATGATTTCCTCTTGGAAGACATGCCCCACTTCTGGAGAAGGTTCCTATTCTACGTGGCAGCTTTTGCAATGACCTCCTGAACTAATTCTTTTGGGAAGAGGTCCTTGCCCCAGATACATGAAGTGATCAGCTTCCTGGGCTCGTGTTTGACTGTTGCTGTGGCAAACACATGCTCTCTACAGGCCCTCCTGGCCTTAACGAAAGCGTACATGTCCTTAACAAGGGTAGCCATGTGAGTCTTGGCTAGGACCATGTACATATCTGGGGTATTGGAAAGGCCTGTACACATCTTCATACAGTTCTGAAGAGACAGAAGCGGCTAGTCTCTCTTTTGTCTCCTGTTCCCTTTTCAAAAGATGTTCTGACAGTTCTGGAAGGTTCTCATTGAACTGTTGACCTGCTATCTCTGGATTCTTCTTGCAGGTAGGCATGGCTAGAGATAATGGTCTGCATTCCTCTAGCACTGGGCATGGTTTGCCCGCGTCAACTGCTTTCAGCACACAGTCGAGAGCTTTGACAGAAAAGGGGAAAGCTCTGGAGGAAGGAGCAACGAAGGTAGGATGCTTCTTGCTCAAAGCTGAAACCTTAGAGTTGGTGTAACCAGCTTTCTTTAGGGTCTTGGATAAGAGAGCCTGTGCCTTGTCATGCTCAAAGATCATGATCTCTTTCGGTTCCGTCCTCTCTCGAGATGCTGGCTCATCCCTCAGTCTCACGTAACATTCTGGGTATGCCGATATGTTAGGCCATAATTGGAGATCTGTGAGGGGTTTGGCCCCCATCTTCTCGGAGATGTACTTTCCCATTCATCATGGGCATATGCTCTGCATACCTCCAGGGGTTGGTTTCGGAGCATTGAGATAAGTCAGAGACCTTGATAGACTTGTGAGAGCCTTTGAAAGCGCCTGGGCGTTTCACTTCTCTTACTTCCCTCCTAATCTCCTGATGTTCCTTGCAGAACGATTACATCATCTGCTGAAGTTGTCCTAGGAGCGCCTTGCTCTTGGCTATCAGTGGTTCAAGATGGGGAGTTGGGGCCGAAGAAGTTGACGGCACGGGTTGATATGCCGTCACAGAAAACTGAGGGTCTTCTGTTATCGTAGATACGGTCCTCCTTCCTCCGTGGGTGGTTGAGCCATCTCTTCTTCAGGATCTTCTTTTCAGTGTCGGTAGACACCTACGACATCCATTCCTGGTGGATGTCTATACCTTTGAGTGTCTTATTAATGTCCTCCTCTATCGTCAGCTTGATGAAGGGAAGCTTGACCTGTGCCTGGGGCACAACCGCGTCGGATTGGGCATTAGGGAACAAAAGGCATCTCGTAGCTTCATTAGGCAGGTAAAGTCCTGGAGAGTTCTTTTGGAACCCTCCTACCCTCTTACCGAAGAGTTTCTCTTGCTGTATCCCTTGACTCTGTAGTCTCAGGGATATCTTCACCGAATTCCTCGGTCATCAGAGCCTAGCAGACAGTGCAACCCTTCGAGTCCCAATACCTCAGGGTTTCAGTTGCGATGGAGCAGGGGGCATGAGACCTGCAATGTTGTAGCCACGAAAGTCCTTACTTTTGTGGTTGCAGAACATGACTGCACACTTCACCTTAGGCTCCTCCTGTAAGGAAAGAAAGAGTGAAATGAGTATAGGGTTATTTATATCTGATTTAAATACACATGCTTAAAAATAGTATTATTTACTATTATTTATAATAGCCTAGGATAGTAAGCTAGAAAAGAAGTAGGAAAGACACATATCTGTGTTTCCTCTCCAGGCAATTGCTATGACCTCCTACAATATCAATATTTTTAATTTCCTTATTAGAGAAAATACAGAGTGGAATAACTCGTACGTAGAGCCGGAGTCGGTGAATATTAACACTAATGTCCCGATGATCTAGGATTCATCGGGATGTTGAAGGAATACTTCACCTCAACATTTTTATCGGTCTCAACAATGGACTGTGAAAGGATTCACAGAATATGTTGGAAATTTTATACTACTGTATCATTTTATACTGTAGTTTTCTAACTGCTGTATTGTTATACTGCAGGAATACTGGCTACTGTATTGTCTTCTACTGTAGATTTACCGGTATACAATGGGGTTAGGCTAGTACCTGGCGGCACTAGCTGACAGGGAGAGAGAAAGAATGGAAAGAAGGACTACCGTATTATTATAGTTTAGTACAATAATTTGGAGTGTAGAGACTATTGCCTCTACTGCTTTTTTTTCCAGAATGAGAATTCAAATGGAAGGGGAGGAACACATTGATTCTAGCTTCTATCCATCCACAAATTCTGTTGCTGGCTGTACTGCCGGTTATAAGGTTTATGGATGGCAGTCCAAGAGAGGACTTTTGAATACTCAACAGTATAATGGGTTTCCCACTGGTAGCCGTCAGGGCCTGCTCAACCTTTCCCGGAGCTTTGCTTCCGTTAGGGAGTTGGTCGAAGCGGCAACCTAACTGCCGTTAGTAGGAACCCGGCTGGTAACCCAGTCAGCCCGGCAAGCGGGAATAATTGTAGAATACTGGCCAAAGGACATTTGTGACGGCTAGGCCGGCACTAAAGGACAGAAGGGGAAGGGAAAGGGTCTTATATTTTACAGAGGAGAAAGGTGGCAGCAAGTATGCTTCCAACTTTCGGCTGTAAATCAAGGAAGCCTAACTTCCTATACCGGTGCCGTCATGGGCGGCAGGGGAATAACGATTCCCTACCCTGAGACATTGCCTGATATAAGACATGTCTTCTAGTCCACAAGGGAGAAAGATGTCGGCAATTATACTGCCCACTTTCAGTTGTAGACTAGGGAAGCCTAGCTTCCTTTGCCGACAATGGTGTAACCGGCAGTGGAATTACTATGCCTCTGTCGATAACGTTGTCGGCTACAAGACAAAACACCCTAAGTTACAGTCGTATTTCAAGGCTGGGATACTCGCCGGCAAAGAATATCGACAGTAAAACACTATTCAAGTCAAGCCGGAGTTAACTTCACAATGGCGATGACGGAAGATAGGGTTGTCGCCTGGGATGGCAGCAATCCTCTTTCCTCTAAAAGAGAAGCGTATCGAATTATACCAATAATTCTAGGGGATATATATATCCCCGACCAAATTAATAGAAACGATACTAGAGGTTAAACGGGGGATAACGTTATTAAAGGATACTAAAACGGGTTAGGCTAGCCTAACTCAAGTGGGGATCTCGGCTACGCTTGATACCGCCGAGGCCCTATCATATACGAGAGAAACGTTTATTCGGAAGAGGAAATATTACATGTGTAATGCTATCTTCACTAGTATAATTTTGCCCAACTAGCTAGAAAATTCTTTATTGCTAAATACCGGGAACGTCGCTCTACTAACTTGATAAAGCATTTATGGCGGGCGACAGCTGTCTTAAAATGACAGCTGTCTTAAAATGGCCGCCTCGGGGGATGGCAGTGCTCCACTAACACACCTAAATTATGTTAATTTAACTGTGAGAAGGGAGCTAAAAATTATATACAGGAAAGATTAAATACTCAACTTTCCAGAGGATGAAGATGCTGGAGATTGCATGATAATATTCCTTGAAATTAGTAACAACACCAAGAGAAGCGAGGGAGAGCACTGTGCTTAAATGCTACTTTTTAAAGGAATAGTGCGCCGTAGTAACCTTGATAACGGCTCCCCTTCATTTCGCCACTCTTCCCCCTCAAAGAGTAAAATCTATTCGGGTTGAAGATTGCCTTGTGTCGTATCCAAAAAAAATATGTCC
>NC_090733.1:110699756-110714756 GCF_036898095.1 Palaemon carinicauda
AGAGAGAGAGAGAGAGAGAGAGAGAGAGAGAGAGAGAGAGAGAGAGAGAGAGAGAGAGAGATCTCCAAAGTTACCAGAAAAGAAATTTGTTTTTGAAAAAGGCTTTACGAGAGGATTTAGATTCTTAGCACATTCATGCTTTTTAAGTGGATGAATTGTGGATGAACTTCCGGTGCAGAAAACCTCTGTATTGAAATTTCATAAACTAGTGTAGAAGGCTTATCGATCCTAAACACACTAGCATGTTTGGTACTCCATTTTTACTCTAGTAAACACATTTTCTTCGCTAAATGGCCTCCCTGGTGCCAGTGCCTGCAGTAAATGATTGCATTCATCAATTTAATTTCATCTGAGCTCTTTTGAGGTCTTCTTTTCCGACACCCTCATATCACTTCTGAATGTTAACATTTTTTTTTCTTTTTTACTCAACCATTGACACAAGACCGGATCATCCCAGAACACCTGATCCTTCCTTTCATTTTCGAAAATCTTTTTAAAACTTATTTTTTTTTTCAACATATCTACATCTATCACCTTTTCAGGTGCTTTTATAATGCAAATTTTGGTCTGCAACTGATTTGCATAATCCGTTTTTATATTCGTCCTTATTCAACATTCTCATTGCAATTTCATTGATGTAAATTTTTTCGTGCATTTTATCACTTTATTTAGGTCTCCTACCAATCTTTTGTGCACATCATTTAACTTTTCTTTCTTCTCATATTCTGCTATTCTCCTCTTCTCTCATTCAACCATTATCCTGCATGTTTGCCCCCTATATACCTATGCAAATTATTGTTCAATGGTCTCAGTTTCTGTTTGACCTTAGAACGTTACTCGCAATTATTTCCAACCCTTTCCTCTTGCATCCAATTTCAAACTGTATACCAGTGTCTAAAACTTCTCCCTAGCGCTCCTAATTAGTACTTTATACGTTACCCCTTTAATACTCCATCTAGGATCGTGTTTTCAAACCTTCAAGCATTTACTGTATTCCTCAAAATCTCTCTCTGTACTTTATTCATGAGTGTAGAAGGCAGTCGTGGAAACACCAGTGACGTTTGCACAACATTTCATGCTTTCTCTGGCCTTCATTTCTATCAATTTATTTTTAATCACTTGTCTTCCCTACCAATCATCCCCAATAGCATCTTAATTGCCATTTTCTTACTTCTCTTAAAAGCATTTTTTTCTGTCCTTACGGCATTTTCTTTTACTCCAAAGTTTCTCGTAACTGTTTCGTAAGGATACAAAGGTACATAAATAGATTACTTTATATCGTTTTTAATTCTCCATATGTGACCAATTAAATGTTATTCAAGGTATTTATATCCTTTTATCGAATTACTCGTGGAAATTGTTTGTCTGGTGTGTTTCGAAGTTCATCAGCATTTTCAATATGATGAGTTTTAGGAATATTTAAGGCTTCTTGTGTTTATATTTTAGTTACTGATTTTCAGCTGCATATTTTTTCCATGCGAAGTGCCCAGAAGTGTCATGAATTTGAATCTTTGCTCATGACAGAAATTGAGATTAATTCAAGTTTATTAGACTAATACTCCCAAAGTAATAAAAAGAATACTTTTGATTAGAAAAGTGTCATGTTAATGGAATCAGGAAATATGGAGAAAATTATTTTTTAACACACCTTGGAAGTGAAATAATGGTTGTTTCATTATTATTCTATCAAAATGGCTGTTATGGAAATTGTTTCCTTATCATAGAGGGAACTTGTTTGGAGGAATTATCAAACTAGTTAATTAAGGAATGAGCTTTTTTCACACCATGGAAGTGAATTATTAAAATGGATCAAATCGGACAATGAAGTAATTAGTTGTTTCTTCATCACTTAGTGAAGTTTTTTTCACCATTGAAGTGAATTTTAAGAAAATGGATTGAGCCGGACCATGAGGAAATATATTGTTTCTTCATCAATTGAGTGAATTAAGTGGAGGAATGATCAATTCAGCCGATATGAAAATGAGTAGTTTCCATATCATCGAAGTTAATTAAACGCAGGAATGACCAAAACAGTCATGTAAATTGTAGAAAATCTTCAAGTGGTTCATGAAGAGGGAGTTGTTTCCACTTCTTGGATTTCATCTACATTGAGGAATGATCTAACTGATTGATAAAGAAAATAATTTCTTGTTTCGCCATCGTCATATTTTTGACGTGTTTTGGAATTTGGGCCTTGTCGTGGTAGTGAAATTCATGAAGGAATTTCATTATATGTCGACTTTGGTTTAAAACTACCCTTGCAAATCTTGCCTTCTATAAGATTGCCTTGATTATGTACAAAAATCGCCTATATTTGCGTCAGTAAATCTTTGGTGGTGCACTGTAGACATTACTTAAGGTGTTTACAATGATTCTTCGCCTCCTAGCTACACTTGTTTCATGTCCATCTACTTTACTTCAATTCCTGCTTCCTTTCTTCCATTTTGTTGTCCAACATCTTTTAGAATTTACATCTTAGTGCACTTTTACAATGGATAGGCCCACAGGTCGCAGCATCAGGCAATATAACCTTGACTCATTCATCGAACTCAGTCACAGAACGAAGAAGAATTATCTTTATTTTATTCTTAAGTAGAAAATTTTTAAGTAGACGTATTTGTCATGTCCTGAACTTTCAAACAAAACGTTCATATCACATCTCATGGGTTAAGGACGTTATATATCGTATCATTATTTTTTTTTCGTCAGGCTTTGTCTAGAAAAGGTATTTTTTCATGTTGATTTTACATAAATATATCAAATAAAACCCACCAATAACCTAGAACACACTGATATCTAGAATACCAAATTGGTTTTTAGTGTAGCTTTATATATATATAATAATATATATATATATATATATATATATATATATATATATATATATATATATATATATATATATATATATATATATATATATATATATATCATTTGCCTTCAGCTTTTCCTATTTCTATGTGAGGTCGCTGTTTCTAAGTCAACCTTCTTAAACTTCCCCTGTCCTGTACATCTTGTTCTCTGAGACCCTTTTCCTGCATGCCATTCAACAACTTATCTTTCCACCTGAACTTTAGCCCTCCCCTCCTCCTTTTGCCCTCCACCTCCTAGTTCATAACCCTTTTATATAAGTTTTCATCCTCTCTCCTCATGACATGACCAAACCATTTCAGTCTTTATTTTTTTATTCTTTTTTTTTTTTTTTTTACTGAGCTTTCTTTGAAACCTCTATGTTGCCTGTCCCCCTGACCATTTCATTGCTTTTTTGTGACATACACATCCACTTCTGCATTCTCATCTCGGTCACTTCCATTTTTCTTTCTTTCTCTTTATTTATTGGCCAAGTCTCTTCCCTATAGAGCATGGCTTGTCTAACAACTCTGATAACTTTCTCCAATTCATCCATACACACCGAATTCAATGACTGACTTCTGATTCAAGGTTTCTGGTTACGCTCATAACAGAATCAAGATATTTGAAGAAGCTAACCCTCTTTATGTCTTCTTGGTCTAATTTCACTGTTTCCTGCCATTCCTCTCCACCTGTCCACATATATTCGCTCTTTTTCTGCTAATTTTTAAGGCTCTACTCTCAATTTCTTCTTCCATCTTTCTAGCTTGAGTTGGATACCTTCTCTTGTTAGATTACTCAGCACAATGTCATCAGCAAACATTGCACTCCATGGCATCTCCTCTCTAACTTCCGATGTTATAACATCCATCACAATATCAAACACGTAGGGACTAAGGGCTGAATCCTGATGGAGACATATTTCCACCTTAAACTTCTCTGGAGTTCCAACAGTCCTTCTTACTTGTGTGTTTGCCTCTCATACTCAAGCACCTTTACCATTCCTGTCTAGGTACCCCTATCATTTTTACAAATCAATAAACACCAGATGTAGCCCTTTCTGTATTTCTGTATATTTCTTTACTTTTCTGTTTTTCTCACCGGTAAATGTTAACAGAAACAGTTGTTGGTTGAACAGGAAACAGCCTGTTATATGTTATGGTCTCTTTGCCTGCAATCGATGTATATATAAACTGATGTTCTGTAATAAAAGTTACTCATTTTCTTTCATCCCGCTTTTGAGTCACAACCTACTCTTGGCTCGTCACAAAGGTGTATCAGAAATTTACATATATACGTGAAATTTTTGTATATTTGCGTATAGTTGTGTGGATAGAATAGCAAGGGAGAAAAACACCGTAGAGACTAATTATGAGCTGGAAAGCTAAAAGTCATCAATGCGCCCATTAAAATGTAATGAGAATTTCCTTTGCCTCACACGTCGCCAAAATTACTTTCAAGCGACACTGTTCGTTTGATCTCATTCAACCCAATTCCTTCAGACTCATTTTATTCTTCGCTGAGAGAGAGAGAGAGAGAGACTCCCCAATCTACTCTCTCTCTCTCTCTCTCTCTCTCTCTCTCTCTCTCACTCTCTCTCTCTCTCAGAGAGAGAGAGAGAGAGAGAGAGAGTAGATTGGGGAGTATCCAGGCTCTCTCTCTCTCTCTCTCTCTCTCTCTCTCTCTCTCTCTCTCTCTCTCTCTCTCTCTCTCTCCAGCACAAAAAAAATTTTGTCTCTCTCGTCTATCTACAGCACAAAGAAAATTCTCTCTCTCTCTCTCTCTCTCTCTCTCTCTCTCTCTCTCTCTCTCTCTCTCTCTCTCTCTCTCTCTTTCTCTTCCTCCTCGCTCGCTTCATATACAGTATATCTTGGCATTATCACGCAGTGTTTGCTCTCCTTAATTACACGTGGGAGATCTGTATGAACTAATTTCCCTGGGCTCGATCACTACAAAGAAGGTTTTAATCTTTGTGAACTCCTCCAAATGATTTTCGCGAACTGGCCTTGTAAAGTGAGGCTCGTAAAAGTTTGCCTTTGGGGAGCCATTGGGTCGCACCACGTCAGCAGACTGAAGCAAGGGACCATCGTCTTCTCTTTCTCCTTTCCAAGTCCGGTTTTGTTTGTTGAGGGAGTTTCCCCCTGCTGGAAGAGAGCTTTGGATGGGGGAAGGGATACTGGAATCCTAATGGAAGGAGGGATTTATATACAACTGCTGAGTAATACTGAAGGATATAGCAAGGAGGAAATGAAAACGTATGGAAAAGAACGAAGAGTAGGAAGGCATGTTGATTTGTTGGGGAAGATAGAATTCACATTGAAGGGTTACCCAGGATATAAAGCAATGGTGAAGGAAAAAAGTTAATAGTTTGAAAGAAAGTTGGGAGAAGTGTAATAGACAAATATAAAACAGCGTAAACTGTCCAAGGGAAAAAGAAAAGAGGAAAAGGAAATGAAAGAAGGTTTGACCGAAAAATTTTGATAGTAAATATTAAAATGGATTTTTAAAGAAGGAATATAGAAACAGCATATAAAGAGGAGGGAACAAGTGAAGGCGAATGAAATGCCAAAGAAGAAATGAATGAATGCAGCAAGGGTAAATGAGAGGTAAAGCGAGAATGAGAAGAGGGGAAATTACAAGGAAAGGGTGCACGGTAATGAAGGAGAGAGATAACAGTAACTGAAGAATAATTTCATCGACTCCTAATAAAAATCCATCATGCGATTGCCATCTGCCGATTAATTGTCAGGTGCTTCGTTTTGACCTTTTCACGGGGATGTTGTGCCCTTTTGGTAACGTCTTTGTCTGGTAATCGCTAGACTAGGGTTCGAATCCCGCTTAAACTCGTTAGATACTTTAGTGTCTGCAACCTCACCATCCTTGTGAGCTAATGATGGTAGGGTTTGGGGAAGCCTATAGATCTATCTTTTGAGTCATCAGCAGCCATTGCCCGACCCTTCCTGGTCCTAGCTAAGGTAGAGAGAGACTTGGGCGCTGATCATATGTATATATGGTCTGTTTATAGGGCATTGTCACTGTCATTTGCTTCTGCCATTCATGAGTGACCTTTGATAATTGTCTCTTTCGCCTACTGCTTTCCTTCCTGCCCAATCCCTTTGAAAGTCTAAATCATAGTGTAACTACAGAATGGTCTGGCCGGCTCCAGCGCTGAACCGAATTTCTGAAATCTGTTATCTCCTATCTAATTTTCTGCAAAGATTATATCGGTCGTTACTTTTCCCCTTTCTGAGTGGGAATACCTTAACGTGGTAAAAGGGTTTGTTTGTCGCCATGAGCAGCATAGCTCCACTTGTAGGGACACCCATACTAGATTGATTTCCTGTGAGTGATCATACAAAAGTCTCCCATCATCACCAATCCGTTGTTGGTCAGCCGGGTGATGAAAACTGGCATAAACTGGGCTTTGTCCTAGGAACGGCTGCATTTGTTGTTGCTTTTACTCGGGTGACAGGTTCTGATTTTCCCCATGTGTACAAATGACCGATTCAGTATTGAGCCATTGAGAAGGGGTATATGTTTCCCAATAGAATTGTTTTTTTCAGTGGCCATTGCCTGGTCTTTGCTGGTCTTTGCGTGGGTGGAGACTGTTTTGTTGTGTTCATTAATATATGGGAAGTTAGGACCCCTTATTTTTTAGGAAAATTTAATTAAGAAGTCTCCTTTCTCATATCCGGAATATAGAGCCCTCTCGATGGCCGTTCTAACATTTGTTGACCATAATGCATATGTGTTCTGCATCCAACCCTTTCCCTCTCCACATTTATCTGCTTTCAGTATTCTTCCTTTATCCATTAAAGAGGCCATTTATTTCTCTAGGATATTACTGAAGAAATGTCAGCTTTCGTATATACGTTAAAAAACGTAGTAGCAAGGAATGGCATTTTGTTGGTAATGCTGACTCTATGATCCCTTTGATTTCAAAATATGACTATGATCTTAAGTTATCGTCCCTTCATGTAACATTAAAACTATCAAACTTTTCTCAACCTAATATTTTAACGTAAAGTCTTAATATTTTGACTCGCATTGTAAAAATATATTGTTTATGGAACCCAGATGTGAATGAATGTGTCTGGTGTCAGGAATAATTTTCCAAGGGAAGATTATTAATTATGCGCTAAGAATTTGGAATAATTATAGGGATTTGAGTATTAATAGTAGTATTTGTGTTTCTTATAATCATTAAGTTATTGCTATGTTATTGCTCAGTCACAACTATATCAATAATGGAAATGAATTGTGGGAAAAAATTCCATAGTGCAGAAAATCTGGAAAGTTCTGGAATCTATTATAGAGGAAATATAGAAAATTCTAGAATTTATTGTGGAGGAAATCTAGAAAGTTCTAGAATCTATTGTAGAGGAAATATAGAAAGTTCTAGAATCTATTATGGAGGAAATCTAGAAAGTTCTAGAATTTATTGTAGAGGAAATGTAGAAAGTTCTAGAATCTATTGTAGAGGAAATCTAGAAAGTTCTAGAATCATTGTAAAGGAAATGTAGAAAGTTCTAGAATCTATTGTGAATGAATTCTAGAAAGTTCTAGAATCTATTGTAGAAGAAATCTAGAAAGTTCTAGAATCTATTGTAGAGGAAATGTAGAATGTTCTAGGATCTATTGTAGAGGAAATGTACAAAGTTCTAGAATCTATTGTGGAGGAAATCTAGAAAGTTTTAGAATCTATCGTAGAGGAAATCTAGCAAGTTCTAGAATCTATTGTAGAGGAAATCTAGCAAGTTCTAGAATCTATTGTAGAGGAAATCAAGCAAGTTCTAGAATCTATTGTAGAGGAAATGTAGAAAGTTCTAGAATCTAGTGTAGAGGAAATCTAGCAAGTTCTAGAATCTATTGTGGAGGAAATCTAGAAAGTTCTAGAATCTATCGTAGAGGTAATCTAGCAAGTTCTAGAATCTATTGTAGAGGAAATCTAGCAAGTTCTAGAATCTATTGTAGAGGAAATCTAGCAAGTTCTAGAATCTATTGTAGAGGAAATCTGGAAAGTTTTAGAATCTATCGTAGAGGAAATCTAGCAAGTTCTAGAATCTATTATAGAGGAAATGTAGAAAGTTCTAGAATCTATTGTGGAGGAAATGTAGAAAGTTCTAGAATCTATTGTGGAGGAAATGTAGAAAGTTCTAGAATCTATTGTAGAGGGAATCTAGAAAGTTCTAGAATTTATTGTGGATAAATGTAGAAAGTTCTATGCCGAGTAAAATATTGCATACGTAGAAATTAGAAAGGAAGTGGCGTCATTTAAATTGGGTTTCTATTACAAAATTGTTTTCATTAAGTGAAAATGAATCATTTTAGTAATTATGAGATTATGTAAATGTTAAGTTCTTTTATTACAAAGACCTTTACGAGGTTTTGCGAAGTATCACATGGCACAGCCGTATAATACATACCCAAGGCGGGTATATAAAAGGTAGTTTTGCATTGAGGAGGCACTCTTATAGGCAGTCAATTTGATATCCAGGACGTCCTTTGGAATACAGTGCAGCAGATCTAAATTTAAGTTTAACCCTCAGCCACTGATATCTCTCTTCTCTCATACTGTCAAACGACTGCGATATCAATAATTAACATTATTGCGTTTGAATTGCTCAAGCGTTGATAAAACATTGCTACTCTAGAACCATTTTCTGTGTAAGAATTGCTAATGGTACTCATGTGCTTAATATGACTGTTTAACCATAGTGCCATAATTGTGTTTGAGTTGGCTTAAAGAAACGAAGTGTTAAGAACTGTATAATCGTTGTTTCGTCACTCTGTCTAATTACTAAGCCTAAACATTTACGTAACCAGATGTTAACGAAATCAAGGTGTGTGTGTTAATCTATTGATCGAAACCAATTGTATATGGATCCGTGTTCTGTCTGTACCAACACATAAGTGTCTTTTGTATTTCTTTTATTGAATACATTACTATTGACATTTCTCACGATTTAGCACAGGCGAGTGTGGATGGAGGTGTAAGATGTTGATTATGTAAAATTTTGATTTTGTAAAATTTGTAAAGTGAAACCTGCTTAATACTGCGTTATTTGGACTCTTATTTTTGTAAAACGTATATATTCTCTTTCAATATATAATGAATTTTTTTTTTTTTTTTTTTTTTAAATTTATCCTCAGTATTTAATCTTTTGCGGTTGTTACCACGTGAGTTTGGTCGTCATTACTGTTAACACTTGAAATATGCCTAAAAGAGCTCCATGTTAAAGCATTTCAGGTAATTGATTATCCTCTTTGATTTTCTGAACTTTTAAAACCACAAAATCTAATATGTGGAATGCGTATATATATATATATATATATATATATATATATATATATATATACATATATATATATATATATATATAAATATAAATATTTATATATATAATATATATATGTATGTATATATATATAATATATATATATATGTATGTATATATATATATATATATATATATATATATATATATATATATATATATATATATGTATATATATATATATACACATACATATATACGCCATTGTACCCGAGCCGTCAAAAATATCTGCTAGATACATAGATATGCACATACATTCAGTCCCCCCCCCCCAACTTTCCTAACTACAGTACAACCCGGTTAATCCCTCTACCCCTAGGGACGGGAGAGACCGAGTAGTCATGCGTCTATATATAATAAATATATATGTATTTAATACATTTATATATATATGCAAATATATACATATATATACATATATATATGCATATATATATATATATATATATATATATATATATATATATATATATATATGTATGTATATATATATATATATATATATATATATTTATGTATGTATATATATATATGTATATATATGTATATATGTGTGTGTGTGTATGTATGTGAGTGTGTGCGCGAGCGTGTTTGTGTGTGTAAGCAATTCCGTTATGTTCAAGAATATTTGAGGTATTTTAAAACTTAATAACTTACCATATTTGTAGATTTATATTTCAATATTCGATTCATTAGTTGTTAGATAGGAACTACGGAGATTGAATAGAGACCCCCAATTTCAGTTGGAACGAAAACGCAAAAATAACTTTCACATGCAGAAAAATAAAGTTGGTCTATGAAAAATATCGAATATTTTTCTGAGGCCTCAAAGTAATGGAAATGTTTTATATTCGACATTCGAACTATCTCGACAGCAAGGGTTCTTTTGTAAATATATTTTTTTTTCATTGATTATAAAATGAGAAAATTTATACAAATACATGATATATAATAGTAATAATAAAATTCTAAAATTGATACAGTTTTTCACTATATAATCGTTTTCCTAACTTTAAATGACGGTAATTATCTGTTGTTAAGGAATGTAAAAATGTGTTGGAAGAGAAACTTCTATAAAATAGCTTAAGATAAAAAAGAATATTTACAAATCCATAGGATTTGATCAGACAAAATTCTCTATTCAATATGAGAATAATACAAACTAGAAAAGCAATCTGAGAGTGCAGACCTCCGCCACGGGAGCTTATTTCTTGAGACCAGATAGTCTTTATGACCCGTGGAGTCTAGGCAAGTTTGAACTTGGGGTTAATGTTAGGGTTAATTCAGTTGACCTTTTGCTCGACCTTGACCTAAATTGAATCACTTCCACGTCTCTATATAACAATTAATCCTTGAAAGATTCACTACTCTTGAGTTAAATTGTAGCCAGGAAGTTGTTCACATACAAACAAACAGACAAAAAGGTTGAAAACATAACCTCCTCCCAACCTAGTGGGCAGAGGTAATGATTAAGTAATTTCGTTAAATCCTTATTAAAAACTTTTTAGATTTTCAACTTGACATATTGAAGCCTTTTGTTTACAGAATACAAAACCAGTGTAAATTCAAACTAAAAATGATATTCAAGTAGAAATATATTTCAGTTAAAAATAAAACTCAATGCCCCAATCTTTGAAGAATATTTCATCTAGCGGTAAATGATATGATATTTCTCATGGCTATAATATTTGAAATTTGATTTAAAAGTCAGTATATAATGGTTACTATTACAAAGTTACAGAAATACCGTACAAGTCAGTAACGCTACGAACGGTTTTTTATTATGATAAGAAAAAGTTTTTTATCTTTTTTTTTATTTTTTTTATTTTTTTTTTATTTTCAGTTCTTAAAGCTCCTCCAAAAGAGTGCCTTCCCGTTGTGGGTTTGCCGTTAGTTCACCTCATGTGGTGAAGTGTAGTCATTAGTTAGAAGCAGTCTGCACTCGCTTTTTAGCTTTCTACTTTTAGTCAGATTTTGCGTTCTTCGATCATGCTGTCCAACGTATTAAAACTTTAGTTCTAGATTTTAAGTGGGAGTTTTTCCCCAAGACGCACTAGGATTTTCAATGGTATCCTAGACCCTCAACGCCGATTCTTATGGCCTAAATTTATCAATTTTAAATCGTATTTATTATAAGGTGGTAAGAAGACGTAGAAAACCTAGGTAGACTTTACAGTGAAAATTTCCTTACATTGTAATAGCTAATTCTTATATTTTCGCTGTATATTCTTAATGTCACTGAGTAGTAGTGTCTGTAATAGGTTGGGCAAGGCACCAGCCACCCGGTGAGATATTACTGCTAGAGAGTTATTGATGGATCCTTTGACTGGCCAGATCCTTCAATCAGGTTACGGTTCATTTCATCTTTGCCGACACATTCTTGGGTTTGTGATCTCTTGCTTGAGGGTACACTCGGGCACAAAATTACATCTGGTATCTCTTCCTCTTGATTTTTTTGAAGTTTTTATCCTCTAGTTATTTTCAAGTTTTCATAGTTTATAAATGAAAGATTTATTTTAGTCTTATTCTTAAACTTCTCATGTAGTTTTTCCTTATTTCGTTTTCTCTCTGAGCTATTTTCCCTCTTGGAGCCCTTGGGCTTATAGCATCCTGCTTTTCCAAATAGAATTGTAGCTTAGCAAGTAATAATAATAATAAAGACACCCGTTTCCATTTTTTCTTTGTAAAGCATTGATTCGGTGTAAAGAAATGCTTATTTTTTTTTTGTCTCGCAACAACTTGGATAGGAAGACGTGATTAAAATGCCTGTGGTAAGTCTCCCGTTTTGTAAAAAATATTTTTTTCCTTTTATCGAATGAATTACACAATAGATATTTTTTTTTATCGCAGGTGCTAGTGAGATAAATATTCTTATGCATTTTATAGACCGAAATCACTAAAGAACAAGAATCGGGAAGAAATAATGATGGACTGGACCCCAACCGTGAATTGGAAAAATGATTGTAAAGGAGGTATATGCAAGAAAAATAAGTCCATGGTCTAATAACTTTCTAACTAATTAGCTTGGTTACCTTATCAATCTAATTTTTTATTAACCTCGTCCGTTCACTAACTTTTTATTCATTAATTTCTAATTAGATCTGCCACATGCGCCATTCTTTTATTTAACATAACACTTCAAAAGAGTAACTAGGCTGGTGCTTCCATAAACTGGGCCGTTTTCAATAGATGCCCTTATCCTCACGCAGTGGCGTTCAGAAATGTCAATTTGCAAATGTTATTTTTTGTCGGAAAAAAAAATTCATTGTTCTGTCCATTACTTTTCATTTGACTTATTCACTTAATCTAGAATTTTTTGGATTAACGCGTGACACTTTGACATTCCATCCTACTGGAACTGGCAGCTACAGAGCGTGAATTTTTCACCAAATGAAAAATGTTTTCATTTTTTTCTCAAAGCGAACGTTTTTGTCAGTAATTAACAACGCCCTATGGAGATTCCTATTTCACTTCCTGTCTTTGAATTAAATACCTCCCATATTTCTAAAGAGTTCGCTTTAGCTTCGCTGTAAACAGCAGATTTATTTAATTATCTGTCTTTCTGATATTGATTCATGAACCAAGAAGAATTTTTTATTTTTTTATTTTTATTCCCATTTCCAATATGTCAGGATTGAATTATCAATGCGAACATGGTAAGTCACTTAGGTTTTTTGGAAACAATTGTTCTGGGATTCAGCAGTATAATGGTGAACTGTTTACAAAATGTATGAATAAAGTTTTATATGCGTTTTTTTCAAAACAAGTTGTCTCTCTTTCGTCGTCTGTGAAGGCTCTCCCTTCCTTTGAACGAATGTATTTCCTTTATTTCTTTTGTTCCTCATAATTAATGACAGGCACGTGTCGCATTAAGAATTCCTTCAAAGGTTTAAAGACTACTCATGAATGGCAGAGGCAGGGGAGAGTAACGATGCCCTAGCTAGAAGGGCAAGGCCCTAGAGACTGATCATATATACACATCTTCACCCTAGCTAAGACCAGGTAGGGCCAGGCAATGGCTACTAATGATGCAGCAGGTAGACATATAGGCTTCTCCAACCCTAATTCTTTAGCTCATGAGGATGGTCAGGTTGCAGGCACTACAGGAAACTGTCAACCTTGAGCGTGATTCGCACGCCAGTCTGGCAGATTATTTGGCAGGGACGTTTTCAATAGGTCACCACATATCTTTAACGGTAAGGTGGTGTGTTTTTTAATCTCTGCCACGATCTGAAGGTTTGAACTAGGGACCCATATAATGCTAGTCGCCGACTATACCACAAAATCGTAATACAATTGAAATTTGATGTTGATATGTTCGTATATGGATGTCTAAAACTTTCGTAAGAAAATATTTTAACGTATTTTGACATTGTATAAGCGTTAGTATTACTGTTGATTTAAAAATGACTAACAATGTACACATGAACAATTAATATTAATGGCGACGTTAATAATTGTCTTCAAAATTCTTTACTTGTTACCAAGATCATACAAAATTCTCTCTCTCTCTCTCTCTCTCTCTCTCTCTCTCTCTCTCTCTCTCTCTCTCTCTCTCTCTCAGACAAGCACTTTTCCGCATGCCCCTGTGTTTGCAACACAAGTATCGGAAGAAGTTGGGAGTGCAACCCACTAAAACCAATACGGGCGCCGAAGGGTCTGAAATGCAAGACGGATTTGCCGAATCAATTTCAGGGAATGAAACTTCGGACACCGAGAAATCCCGATAAGATAAAGTTCGGATTTATTCTTAAAAGGAAGCATAAATTGCTTAGATATTTAGTCGTGAAACTTTGAACGTTTATTTCGAATTCATATTGCAATTACCGAGGGGATGTTTTTCCATATCTTCATCTTGCACATTTCTGCTTAAAGGTTTGCGCTGTTATTATTATTATTATTATTATTATTATTATTATTATTATTATTATAGTAGTAGTAGTAGTAGTAGTAGTAGTAGTAGTAGTAGTATTAGATAAGCTACAACCCTAGTTGTAAAAACAGGGTGCTATAAGCCCAAGTTCTAACAGGGAAAAATAGCCCAGTGAGGAAAGGATATTAGGAAATAAATAAATTGCAAGTGAAGAAATTAACTATTAAAATAGAATATTTTAACAGTAAGAACATTAAAGTAGATCTGTCATATATAAATTATGAAGAGAGACTTTTATGTCAGCCTGTTCAACACAAAAACAGTCACTGCAAATTTGAACTAGAAGTTCCCCATCTTCATGTTGCACAGTTTGACTTATAGTTTTGCGCTGTTACTGATATTGTTCTAGTTTTTTAGATTTAGATTTCTTTTTAAACTTATCAAATTTCTGATAGGCGAAACACGAAAATCTGGATCAGGTATTTCGGATTCTGATATAATTAGTGTCAATAGGCCTAATTAAGTACATAAAGGACATGTTATTCGATGCTAGGTTATGGTACGGTGTCTTTCATTTCGTTTTTTTAAGCATCCACGAATTTAAAAATTTTTTTTGTTGTTTCCTTATCGAATCTGGACGTTTCTTTTACTGTATCCTATATTATTACTTGTCATCATTGTTGAAAATAAAGGGATAAGCGAAGGAAACCCCTATTTTAAATTCTTGAAACAAAATCCTGGCGGTAACTACAAATATGCTCATTATTATTATTATTATTATTATTATTATTATTATTATTATTATTATTATTATAGTAGTAGTAGTAGTAGTAGTAGTAGTAGTAGTAGTAGTAGTTTTCTATAAAAGTAAGATATTGGGAGTAATCTCTGAAATGGCGTGGTAGGATGGTAAATGTGGGTAAAACAGAGTAGTTGGTG
>NC_090733.1:110719756-110724756 GCF_036898095.1 Palaemon carinicauda
GCGTCCTGGGGAGGAGCATCTGCTGGAGTAGGTTTTGTGTAGATTTAGGAAGTGATTTTGAAACAGATGGAACCACCTTCATCCCCCCTCCTCTCTCTCTCTCTCTCTCTCTCTCTCTCTCTCTCTCTCTCTCTCTCTCTCTCTCTCTCTCTCTCTCTCTCTCTATCTATATATCTATGGTAAGGAAAGAGGTTCAGATGTTCCATTCTCTTGAAGAGAATAAATAAGACTATAGCTGCTGGGTTATTTATTTTAAGGACATTTCATACTCCTATTGAGAATAAGACCTTTCACACACACACACACACACACACACACACACACACACACACACACACACACACACAGCAAGTTAGGAAGAAGAGGTTTTCACAAAGACCTCTCAACTTGCTTTGCCTTTCTTAAAATTTTCAATGTCGTACGGAAATCGCTTGAATGTGGTCAAGAAGTTCGTATGACTTTATTTATTTATTTATTTATCTATTTATTTATTTATTTTTTTTTTATTTATTTTTTTTTACCATGTTAATCATAAGTATCCTGTTTTCCAACTAACCCAGGTAGAAGTAAGTGGGCGATTTTTAAGTAATAGATTGTAAAGAGTAGTTGCTAATGGGCACCATAGTTTCTATAGAAAAGCAATATCTGGTGGTATAGTATACCATGTGTGGTCTGATCTAAAAAAAAATCTTGTTGGATATGGAGATGATACTATTCGTTGCATAAATTCCATCTACTGAATGTATACCTCTGGTTGCTGAATCCCTCAATAGAGATCTAGCTGAAATGGTGTATGGTGCAAATTATGGGGAATGAAGTTAAACCCTAACAAAACTCAGTATAATTGTAAGTAGGTCAATGCCAGTGGCTCCTCAACATCCAGATCTTTACCTTGATCCCTTCGACTATATACAGCACATATTTAGAATTTAAGGTGTGATTCTTGATTACGAATTTGTTTTTTTAGAAAAACTTTCGGTCTGTTGTATCTTTAATTGCACAAAACATGTCTAATTGGAAAAGTCTTTTGAGATTTTTGGTGATCAATCAAGTCTAAGGAAATGTTTTTTATTCTTTCATTCTATCAACTAGCGACTATTGTTCTCCTTCCTGATCTTCAGCGGCTGAATCTCAAATTAATTTTTTGGACAAAAACTTACGATCTCTGAAATTATTTATTCCTAGTCCGAAAATTGATCTCTGTCACTGCCGTTCAGTTAGTTCTTCGTGCATGTTGCATGAAATTATATTTCATAATTTTAACCATACTTTGTATTTAGATCTTCCCAGACTTTACCATTCCGTACGTAATACTTGGTATGCAGATAATTTTAACAACCTTGCCTTCTCCATCATAAGGCTCATTAATTAATACTGCACAGCATTCTAGAAGTTTTATTTTAGTGGTGACCAGATTGTGGAACGATATTCCTAATGTGGAGTTTGAATCGATGGACTAAGGAACTTTAAAAAAAAATTTTCTATCGAACCGATTAACATATTCACTTATCATAGTTTTTATATGACATGTATTTAACGTTGTTACCGATCTTGAAATATTTCGAACCTTTCATTTAATAGTTCTTTTACACTATAGTAACGTTTATTGGTTATTTAAGTTCCTTACTGTGCTGCTTTCCGTGTTAGAGCCCTTGGGCTTGTAGCATGCTGGTTTTCAACCTAGGTTTGTAGCTTGGCTAGTAAAAATAGATCTGTATAAATACATATACATTAATATATATATATATATATATATATATATATATATATATATATATATATATATATATATATATATATGTATATATATTCTTGTCGAAATGAACTTATATTCACCACGATAGCTAAATTTTTGTTAGTAACAATTGGCTTTTTTTTCTTTTCTTTTCTTTTTTTGTGCCTCTATATTTCGTGATTTCCATTGATCCCAAAGTGTTATATGCATGAAATTAACCTATAATTTTAGATATGGGTTGATTTCGATTATAAGAACAAATATTGAATTTCACATTGAAGTATAAGACGGACTCAGAATCAACTTTTATCTATATCTATAGCCGGGTGGTTTATTTAGCAATTTACCTAAGGTTTGAATACGCCAGGTAGAAGCTTTTATCATAGAAGAATTTCCCAACAGGTTGGTAATCACCTGGTACAGTAAATTCGATATTATAAGGTATTTGGGGTTATATTTTAAAAAGAAAATCACGAGTGTGAGTGATGAGATTAATATATATATATATATATATATATATATATATGTATATATATGTATATATATAGATATATATATTATGTATATATATATATATATATATATATATATATATATTTATATATATATATATATATATATATATATATATATATATATATATATATATATATAGAAAGATATGAAGATATACAAATCTGTGGAGAGAGAGAGAGAGAGAGAGAGAGAGAGAGAGAGAGAGAGAGAGAGAGAGAGAGAGAGAGAGAGAGAGATTCTCTGTCCAAATATAAGAACAATATACCAATATACAAACCCCTAGCATACAAAGGCTAATGTGTACATAGTAAATAAAAGAAAACATAAAAGAAACAGTACAAAAAAGATTTTCCTCTACAGAGGATTTTTTTTCAAGGCCCTTCCATCTATGCGACAGCATCATCTGTAAAATCTCTGTCAGCACTTTCGAGAGTCCCAACAATTTTTTTGTTATGTTTTTTATATTTATATTTGAAAAGTGAATTTTTAAAATCCGGGACCGTGAAATAACCAGCCACTGTGACTTTATATAATAAATGAGCAGACTGATGTTTTTTTTCCTCCTGTCTACATTGCGATATAGAAAAAATAGATGACCTGCGTCATTTTTAGGGTGTGTGGTGTTTTCTCTTCAAACATTGATCTGAAATACCAAGGAGACACAGAATTATTCAAAGTGAAAGAATGCCTTTATGGTTCGTGTCTATTTTTCGTCTATTGTTATTCTTTGAACTATATTGTACTATGGTTATGATCACGATTATTACTCTAAATCGAAGGTACAATTTTCATCAGTAAAGAAAATTTTTCGTTTTTATATTGGATTTTAAAAGAAATATTTGCCCTCATAATTGCTTCCTCTGCATCTTTTTATTTATAGCTTGTTTGATTTGGCTTTACAGCAATGTGCATATCACAGTGAACTTAATAATTAGTTCTAAATTGCTTTGGTCAGTTCTGTAAATGTATATTTTATGCAGTGGAATTTGATTTATATAAGTATATATATATATATATATATATATATATATATATATATATATATATACATATCTATATCTATCTATCTATCTATCTATATATATATATATATATATATATATATATATATATATATATATATATATATATATATATTATATATCGAAATGAAGGCGAGGGAAGAGATATTTAGATATAACCTAATTTATTGTAGTGTAATTCTCATTAGAGAATTGATGGTTGGACAGCTGCAAGAATGATGAAACTCCTCAGCTACAAACATGAAGATATTTCTTGCTCTCATTATTAAAGTTATCGACTCTCCACTTTAGACAGGCCGTCTGTCATAGCATCTGACAGCCAGATTACTCTTATAATCAAGGAGACGCGTACTGTATAGAAGCACAGGTTAAATTGTCTTAGATATTTTTCCACTGTGATATATGAAATTTTTTTTGCAATAAAATGATTTTGGAGAGAGAGAGAGAGAGAGAGAGAGAGAGAGAGAGAGAGAGAGAGAGAGAGAGAGAGAGAGAGAGAGAGAGAGAGAGAGAGATCCATTCTTCTAGTCAAACGTGGATGAGACTATATGTACAGTATGATTATTTTGAATATAATAGATACCTCGGTGAGATACTTACACACACACACACCTATACTGTATATATATATATATATATATATATATATATATATATATATATATATATATATGTATATATATATATATATATATATATATATATATATATATATATATGCATTCTGTGTGTGTTTAGGCTATATGTACAGAATGTGTATAGATATAAACAGATTTGTATGTATCTATTTGTGTATATGTACCTATATGAATTATGTATGAATTCCTGTTTCCGTATATTTGGAAGTATGAATTCCTGTTTCCGTATATTTGGAATATGACGAGTAATTCAACTTTTTAACTTGAGCCATTTAACGACCATCAATATGGCAAACGGATTAGTATTGCTCGACTGTATGCATGTATAAATCTTCTTGTTAGTTGATTTTTATGGATTTGACGAAGAATAACACTATATTTTAATCTATAAGTCTGACTTTAATGCATGGTAAAGATGTCTCATTTTTATTTATATTTCTTTTATGAAGGCAGTTCAGAAGCATGATCAAGAAAATGGAATTTTAAGGGTATAAAAAAAACAGCCATAATGAGATCATTAATTAATAAAGATTATCTAACAGCAAAATTGGCCACTTCGCAGATGTTGAAAAGTTAGAGTAATTGTTGATCTCTTTTAATTTATAAAACGGGTGAAAGGTGTTTGCGAATGGCCGTTGTGGTGTAAACATGAGAAAATATCATGAATTGATATCGTGAGAAATCACGTTACAAAATATTAGATTTAGGAATATTGCTAAAATACAGATGTCTTGAATTAATAGGAGAACATCGACAGCTGTTGTTCCATAAAGGCTAGCGGAAGGGGAACAAATTTTGAATGGATTACATATGTAAATTGATGAAACTGAACAAGAAAAATCAATTATTTGCCATTTTCTGACATAAAAGAAAAACGTTTTTTCCCTTTTTCATTGAATTGAATTTAATGCTTAATACACCGAGTGTCTATTAAAATCTCATGATAATTTTATTATACTTATCATTCAATTAAAAATCTTTATCACGATGGGCATTGTTTCTAATTAAAGACGAAAATATCTGAACTTAATCACAATACGAATTGTTTCTTAGTAAAGGTGAAACCTTTTCAACTTCTTAATAACGATA
>NC_090733.1:110729756-110732256 GCF_036898095.1 Palaemon carinicauda
GGGTCTTTGATTACATAAGTGGGTGGTTGACTTCCCTTTCTATAGTTTTTAGCAGTGCTATATATGAGTTTTCTAGTACCTTGGAGATCATTTCCTAGATCTTCTCCTATTCTTTCCCAGGTTTCTCTTTTTGTTTGAGCTTTTATTCTTTCTGTTTCTCTCAAGGCCTCTTTATAATTATTGTGATCTTCCAAGCTCAAAGTTTTCATCCATTTTCTGAAAAGTTTCATTTTATTTGTAACAGCGGACTTAAGTGTGGGAGTCCACCAAGCAGTTTGTTTTTTCCTCCTACCTCGAACTCTTTTCTTCTGCACTGTATTATTAGCAGCGCCTACTACAGCCATCTTAAAGTGTCTCCATTTTTCATTTGGGTCGTTGCTCTCCTGTTGCATTCTATCTATCTATCTATCTATCTATATATATATATATATATATATATATATATATATGTATATATATATATATATATATATATATAAATTTATATATATTTATATTTCTGAGTCGGGACACCTCTGCGTCGCTATGATCAACAAAGCTGTATCAGTCAATACCACCCAAACTAGGTTGGCCTGCTGTGAACGCTCACACGAAAATATCCCAATATACGCCTCAAATTCAAAACGTTTTATATCTATCCATTCCAAAAACGGGAGAGGAGAAGAAAAACACTGTCCTCCTTTAAATAGGAGAACAAAGGATGAAGTGCGATCTGCAAATGAAAATGAAAAAAAAAAAAAAAAACTATAGCTAACTAAACCAACTAAACTATCAGAAATAGATGATAAAATAATTCTATATTTCACAAGCACACCAAACAAAGATATATAATACAGATAAATAATAACATTTCCAATACTGGTGGTAATAAATCCAAGCATGAAAATAATGTCTATCATTCAGCGGTCAAGTAAAAAATAATTACACAAGAATAATGTCAACAACAAACCTTTAATTATTTCAACAGTCTTACTAGCTACAAACAATCATTACACTACCTCTTTCGCTTGCTGGCTCTCCTTCACTCGTGCTCTGAAGAATATGACGACCAAAACAAAACAAGTGTTTAGAAAGATAAATCTAAATGATCATCCACAGTGAGAGAAGGAGAATGAGATTTGCGTTATTCCTTTGGATAGGGCACTCAATCACATCAGTGTTTTCATCAAAATTCTGTGGTGATATCTTCAGATAATTGGAATTGAATTTTTTTGTCGAATTAATTAATTTTCCTGCCTGTTTTTTATGCAAAAGTTGAAGACCCTTTTTGTGATTAATAAGAGCTTTATTTTTACGAATGTTGGTTCCCAGGTAATTTTTACTGAAGCAATGGAACTCTCCTTTACTATCTCTTCGTGTGAAAAAAATTTCATGTGCCAAGTTGGTATCAATGCTAATTCAGATGAAGTCTGATTACTTTTCAGCTTCAGAGTTTGTTTTGTTGATCATTTTCTAATTCCCCTCAGCCAGATTCCTCAGCATATTTTTGGGGGTAAAATCAGAATCGAGTGAGTTTTATCATAGGTAATATGAGTAGTTGTTTTAATATTTTAAATTCTAAATTGATCTGATTGAACAAGGAAATTATTGCTCGTTATATGAACACATTTGACCCGCAAAGTTTTATGGAAATTTTCAGTTTTCTCCACTGACTGGATTAGTGTTTTTACGCTTTATGTCTCATGACATCGGTTGCCTTTTATTTCCCTGCTCTTCACTAGCCGTATATGACAATTGTATTTCTGTTCCATTTAATTCACCAGATTTTAATCGTGTTTCACAGCTTAATTACTCTCCATTCAATTCCCTATCACCTATCATGTTTTTTCTTCCTCCTTTTTTATATCTATGTATTGTCTTCTGATTGTCTGTTACTGCAATATTGTATTTCTCATAAATGAAATGTTCAATTTCATATGATTGATTCGAAGGAGAAACGATGGTGAACTATGAGGGAATAATGATAGGAGACAAAGACACGTTCATTATGCAACCCAAGATTTTATTATTAAAAACCCGAAATACAATTAGATGTTGTAGGTAGTCAATATTATGGATGCGAATTATTTAACAGTACTATATTTGATAAATTTTATAAGTTTATATAACATTTCACAAATAGTACTTATTTTACCCATTTTTCACAGTAGTAGCTGGAAAGAATATTTAATAATTTTTGCCACGTTCACATCCCGAGGCATGTCTAATGCCCTACCTAGGGCTTTCGAAGAACACATGTTGCCAGATGACCGTATAATGAACATTGCTGATTTTAAAGGTTTAAAGGTCGCTCATGAATGGCGGAGGCAAGGAACAGTGACGTTGCCCTAGCAATCAGGACAATGCCCTAGAGGCTGACCATATATTATATGATCAGCGCCCAAGCCTCCTCTCCACCCAAGCTAGGACCAGGGAGGGCCAGGCAGTGGCTGCTGATGACTCAGCAGATAGACCTATAGGCTCCTCCAAACCCCCCAAACTTAGCTCACAAGGATGGTAA
>NC_090733.1:110737256-110747256 GCF_036898095.1 Palaemon carinicauda
ATTGATATAATATTAATCCTGCCTAATAGCCGATGAAATGTAAAGAGCTGAACTTAAGCCGAGCTTAGCTTTTAAGGCTCTAATGTTTGTTTAAGGGAGCAGAAGGGCAGCTTTTGAAACGAGGCTGTAATATATGCGGAGATAGAAGTACACGGAGGGAGGGAAATGAAGAGCCGCAGATGGTTGTAATTCAAGAGCTTCAGGATGTGAATAGAAGAAGATCAGACTCAGCTGAGATGGTCTTTGTACCTTTTGGGGGTAATGGGAAGATGGAGATTATGGAAGCGCTGCTGAAACGCCCAGATAGATGTCCTTGGGAATATGAAGAAATGCAAGATTTTGGATGTTGGATGAAGATAACTACAATACAAAGAAGCATTTACTATTTTTTTTTCCCGAATATTCCGAACAGAAATTGCTGACCTAATTGATTATGGATATATGTCAAAGTTTCTTCATTAAATAAGGAATTTCTTTATTGCAATAGAAATGTTTACATTTATATTGAGCGCACGAAAGCTTGTTGTTGGACTTTGCCTGTAAATTTGAAGTTAAACTATAATATGGACGTGCTATGTTATAGGCATACATCTGTTAACGGTGTTATTGACCGTGTTAAGAATTTGACTGTGGGGATACCTTAACTTGGTGAAATAGTTTGTGTATCGCCATGATCAGCAAAGCTGTTCTATCCAGGGCCACCCACACTAGGTTGGTTTACTATGAGCTATCATACTGAAGTTTCCCACCATCTCCAATCCGCAGTGGCCAACGTGGTGATGAATGGAGGCATGTCTGAGGTCTTTGTCATCCAGTGGACTAGAAACGACTGAATTTGTAGTTGTTGCTGCATTGATCGGATATTTTTTTTTTTTTTTTTCAAATTGATCGACATTTATTTTTTTTTATCCTCGTTACTTGTGTCCTTGTTTAGGAGGACACTTTGTATTGAAAGACATATGATCTTAATTATAAGCATGTAATTTCAATGTAATCTTTATTACACGCATTTAAAGATTCCACTTAGTCGTAGTGTTTTCTAATACCGTAAGAGCAAAGATACCATTACGTACTTATAGACTTGCACACAGAAAGAGAGAGAGAGAGAGAGAGAGAGAGAGAGAGAGAGAGAGAGAGAGAGAGAGAGAGAGAGAGAGAGAGAGAGAGAGAGAGGAATATAAAAGGGTATCGTACCAGCGTTTTTGTCAATGTAATCTGATGCCTTCTAGAGCCATTCAAGTTTACTCTAGTCTAGAGACCTGAGCTGGGCCGATGTACGTTCGGGGAATATATTTCAGCGTTTTTCAAGGAATAATAATAATAATAATTATTATTATTATATTATTATTATCATTATTATATTATTATTATTATTATCATTATCATTATTATTATTGTTATTGTTGTTGTTGTTGTTGTTGTTGTTGTTGTTGTTGTTATTATTATCATCGAAGTAAAGGTGATTGTTGATAATAATAATAATAATAATAATAATAATAATAATAATATTAATATTAATAATAATAATAATAATAGTAATAATAATTTCTTACACCCCAAATCCTCTTTTTCCTTAAATTATTCTTTCAACATTTGACCTTAGATATATATCCTCAGAGGTCATTATTTTAAAATCCCCGGTCATATTTTTCTCTCGACTTCTTTATGAAATGACCTTTCACTTACAAAGGTATGATATTTGTCACGTGAAGTCTGTGAATTTATTTCCCGGTCTGCGTTCGCACAGGCAAATTACGCTGGATATATTTAACCTCGTAATTGTAAATCACATGACCATGGCGAGTGTAATGTCATGTGAGAGTCTTCTTTGAATGTTATTAATGTTATTCAAGATGAATAATCGGTGATCATTTTAAATGCGTTTTAAAAGATAGAGGATGTATTATTTTTCAGTCATTTTTTTTTATTACATTTGGAACTGTCAGGATTACTTCTATCAGACCGGTAAAGTGGAAATGCAGACTTATTAAATTCATTACTTAATATATTGCTAGATGAAATTAAAATTAAAAAATGGTATTATTACAATTATTGCTTGTAATATCACATACGCACATTAATTAACATTCATCGATTGCACGTATGTAATTTACAATGTTGTGTCTTACGTGTGGCAACTGACATTTATAATGAATTTACTCGGAAACCAAATTTTATCCAAGAATATTTGTGAATCAGTTCGTTTTGAATTCATGACGACTGTCTCTAACTAAGCATGCGTAGGGTTCGTGCGTAAATTTGAGGTATGCAGATCAACAATGGATATTACCATAGGAACACACGGTGCTAGCATGCATCTTATTATTAGACAATATGAGCTGTCGAGAACCGAATATATATGAGGGGGGGGGGGGAGGAGGTCTATTGTTGCAAGCCAGCGAAGGGAAGCCGACAGAAGAAGACACCAACACACGTCCCGTCCCGCTAGTAGGGCTGTGGAAGCCGTTGAGTTCACACGTGTGATGTACGTGACGATCTCACGTTGTCCGTCTCCTGTGATCGTAGTGAAGCGTATTGCCAGATATTTAGGTTATTTCACTGCTTATTAGATATGATCGTTTTCAAACAAAGTGATATTACCTTTTTTTGATGTTACACTGACTTAAAACATGTGAAAAGTTGTTATAATCTATACAGAGACATGAAATTTTAAGTTTCAAGAACAATGAAGCCGTTTATACAAGTAGAAACAAAGTTTGATTTTTTATCAGGTGTATTTTATGATAAACTGCAACTCCTAACCTGAGTAAATGCCAAAAAAAAAAAAAAAAAAAAAAAAAAAAAGAAGAAGGCGAACGAATAATCCGACCATTTCTTTCAGGTAGCAATTAGTTACCTGTTAAGACAAATTACCTTTGGCAGCCAATCAATTGGTGAGCGATTTTACTAATATTGCTCCTTATACTCGGAGGGCAGCCCGTTCTTGCCTTTGATCTGTAAACCCAGATGACATGATATCATTATATTTGTGGCATCTGTGAATTGACGTGGCTTTTGTTCAAGGACGTGGAGATTTAATTAATGTTTATATCTAGAGTTTGTGTTCTTTATCTCTTAATGTGTTTAGGTATTTAGGCTTGCATATATGGGTAATTTAGATACATATAGAGTATATATTTATAAGTCTTTGTGTATACTTATACATATGTATGTATATATATATATATATATATATATATATATATATATATATAAATATGTTTTTATACAGTATATATACAAATATTTATATGTAATGTATATACAGTATATATGTATATATATATTATATATGTATATGTATATATATATATATATATATACATATATATAATATATATATATATACTGTATATATATATATATATATATATATATATATATATATATATATATATATATATATATATATATATACACACACACACATGCATGTATGTATGTATGTGTGTGGGTATATATATATATATATATATATATATATATATATATATATATATATATATATATATATATAGACAGTACACATACACACACACACACACACATATATATATATATATATATATATATATATATATATATATATATGCTTCCTCATACTTACGCTGAAGTGTTTTACACTTAATCATGCATTTGTATAAGCATGTGTCCGATAACACACTCGTGCATACACTTACGTACACATACATACACACTCACACACATATGTACATTATATATATATATATATATATATATATATATATATATATATGTATGTATATATGCGAACACTTGTGTATATGTATATTTATATACTAATGTAATTGCTTATCTGCGAACACGCTCCCCTGTAATGACATACTGCACCGCTTCCAATTAATAATAACTGATTACGGAGGCATTGAAGCAAGATGATTGACTTGGAAGTTTCGGGGAAGGGCCAGACAAAATTCATAACAAATGTTTATTAATTTGGGACATGTAATTGTTTGGTGGCACTGACGTGGGTATAATTTCAATAAAGCGTGACACACTGAAGTGCGTAAATCTTGAACACAAATAACAAAAATGTATGGAATTGAGGTTTTGTGAAGATTATCCATAAATCGTCGGATAATTATTTTGGGTCATTGAGACTGAGACTTTGACATATGTTGGGGTCGTCGTAAAACGAGGTCCTTGGAATATGTTTGGTTCGTCGTAAACTGAGGCATTAGAGTTGAAGGTAATCATTCGGAACGTTTATCAATGGCATTTTTTCTTTGCATTCCAGATAAATTACATTACTTTTGGAAACTAGATTATTCCTTACCACGATTCCTGGTGGAAAATCGATGATTTCCAGATGATGTGACACTAAGTTTAGATAACCAGTCTATCAAATAGTTATGTCCACTGAATGTCTTCGATTCCTGGAAAGAACTGTCCGTGATAGTTGTTTTTCTGCATTTCACTCTCAATATTTGGAATTCTCTTCTTGCTTCTAGTTTCCTTGACTCTCTCTCTCTCTCTCTCTCTCTCTCTCTCTCTCTCTCTCTCTCTCTCTCTCTCTCTCTCTCTCTCTCTCTCTCTCTCTGATTATAATTATCTTTCATTTTGATGTGTACATATTTATATATCGTGAAACCTTCCATTAGTAGTAAATCATTTTTAATAAATATGAATAATACATTTGTGAATTTAGTTAAAAATCAAGAGATTTGTAGCAGGTAATAGTTAAAAAAAAAAAAAACTTTATAAAGACAAGATACAAATAAAGATAAGACAATATGAAACGACAAGTGTTTAAAATAAACTTTTACTTTTCGAAGAGATTTATTTCAGGATTCAAAGTTTTAGGATAAAAAACAAGTCTGAAAAGTAAACAATCTTGAGCGTAAACAATTTCAGAAAAGCAAAGTAAAGTTAGATTATTACTTTAACGCGGGAAGCAAATAAATTCTGGAAAGCAAATACACGCCGTAAAAGACACATGACCATAAACACTGGAAAGCAAGAAAGCAAACAGGCGCTGGAGAGAGAGAGAGAATAGAGAATAATGAAACAAAGCAAAATAAATAGAGACTAGTAGCTCTGACGATCAAACAACTTGTGTAAAGCAAATAAACTGGAAAGAGATGTTGAAGTAAGAACGTAAACATTTCTAGCAATAGTGGAGAAGCAAGTAACTTTAAGGAAACACTTGACCGAGACGCTGAAGAGTAGAAATTGTGGAGGCGGTAAACACTGGAGAAAATAGTAATGGAGTAACAAATAAATTGGCAAAGCAAGGAAAAAGTGGGAGAATACGCTGATAAATAAAGAATGTAATAAAAGAGAGGTCTTATAAAGTAATAACGGGACCCCCCCCCCACAAAAAAAAAAATAAGGAAGAATATAGCCTATAGGAGAGCAGACTATATAATTATTAGAAAACGAAAGCTGGAAAATTAAGTATCAGTGGACAAATGCATTGCTGTAAAAAACTCAGTAAAGGAGATTTCTATAAAGAAATAACTGAAAAAAAAAAAAACAGGAAAGATATATAGGAGAACAGACAATGTAATATGTAACGAAAACGAGGAAAATAAACTAGCAATGGAATGATGCAAGGGTGGGAAGAAACTCAAAGAGGTACTGAAAAATCGATGCGAATCTAAAAAGAGACTCCTGAAAACAAACAGCCACTGAAATACAACGAGGGGAGAAAAAGAGGTCCTGACTATAATCTCATTAGGAAGCTGGAAGCTTCGCTCATGTGAGGAACAGGTCAGTGGCAAGACCGCCACTTCATCCGGCAATTAGAGGCTATTCAGAGTCACGGTGACGCTGTAAAAAGCGAGTAAATGTTTAGGGTCGCTCCCGCAAGTACTCCTAAAGATCTATTTGGGAGAGGCGCTCTTTACACGGAAATCAAGCCACCTGCTGGCTGTAAAATACATTAAAATCTGTGGTGGACTTTTGCGTTGTAAGCTGATGGAGACCTACATACAAACATGTATCATCCACTGCTGGACAAAGGCCTCAGACATGTCTTTCCACTTGCGTCCATTTGTGGTCTTTCTATGCAAGTTTATACCTGCAATTATTCTTAGTTCATCAATTAATCGTTGTCTCTTCGTTCCCTTGTTTCTTTTGGAAGCTCCGGGGACCCATTCTGCTATTTTTTAATGTATATTATCTGTCATTCTCATGTCCTGGTCATGTCCATTTCCTTTTCTTGTTAGAATATCTTCTTTAGTTTGCCCTTGTATTCATGTTTTTTTTTTCTGTCTCTTACCCCACGAATATATAACAACAAACACAGACACACACACACACACACACACACACACATATATATATATATATATATATATATATATATATATATATATATATATATATATATATATATCACAAGCACACGTGATTTTAATCAATGTAAATATCACCCACTAACGGCATTTAATACCGAATTCTATCTTGGGAAAATATATCCACTTGGAATTCATTTTATGGTAACAGCTTCTGGCCGGGTGGAGATTCGAACCCCCACCTCTGCGGCTGGAAGCTATGCCTACAGTGACTCTACCGGAGTCACTGTAGGCATAGCTTCCAGCCGCAGAGGTGGGGGTTCGAATCTCCACCCGGCCAGAAGCTGTTACCATAAAATGAATTCCAAGTGGATATATTTTCCCAAGATAGAATACTATATATATATATATATATATATATATATATATATATATATATGTGTGTGTGTGTGTGTGTGTGTGTATGTGTGTATATATATATATATACTGTATATATATATATATATATATATATATATATATATATATATATATATATATATATCACGGCGGTTGTCTTTGTACCCTGTATACTACTACTTAACCCATCATCTGTGATTGAGCACCCGAGGCAGTGGGAGGCAGGAAAAAAAACTCAAAAATGATGCAAGGGACGAGGAACATCATCATTAAGGACTTATATTAGAACTGAAAGGTCCTATTAAATGGGAAAACGATGATAGGCAAAACGCACACGTACACTATTAATATATGCAACAACGAATCCAACCGTTTCGAGTCCACTGCAGGACAAAGGGCTCAGACATGTCCTTATCCCCTTTTTATAATAAAGAGCAAGTGTCTAGCTATATATATATATATATATATATATATATATATATATATATATATATATATGTATATATATATATATATATATATATATATATATAGTATTTCTTTTCAGTAACGCTGAGCTCTCCCCATCCTTCGGGAAGGGGGGGGAAGGGAGTAGTCATACCTTGGTGAGACGGTGTGTGTGTGTGTGTTTGTGTTTGACGGGTCGTGTAGTCACACACACATATATATATATACAGTATACATATACATATATATACACATATATATATATATACAGTATATATATATATATATATATATATATATATATATATATATATATATATATACTGTATATTCACGTAATTCTTCTGAAAGACAAGTAATTAATATAGTTAAAAATATTGGTCCACTGAGGCAGAATATTATTTATCAGTGTTTCTAAAACCCTTTGGCTGGGTTGAAAGTCGAACCAGTGACATTCGGTGGTAGGGAACGTCCTCTCCACCGAACTTTCTTTCACGGATGCATAATTATAACTGTTGTACTGAATTAATGGGAACACTCGCTTGCAAGATGCTGCTATTCTCCGTATCTATTTCGAAATTCATAATGTGATGAAATTTGGAGATATATGTATATATATGTATATATATATATATATATATATATATATATATATATATATATATGTATATATATATATATATATATATATATATATATATATATATATATACATACATACAGTACACACATATATGGGCTTACATACATACATAAATGAATACATACATACATGCATACACATTCTTCCATCGTCTTGGTTTCTCTCCTCGGTTCATTAAATATCTAGCCTTTTCTATTATTTGTTTAATGTTATACAAATGTATGTTCGTAATATTAGGAGAAGCCGTTGTCTAGCAATAATGTCTGATATCATTTGAGAAATCTTGTAGTAATGGTATTCACCGTAAACCCCCCCCCCCCCCCCAAACGCAATCCTTTGGGTGCTCGTCGACTGTATCCCTTTCAACCCCATTCTAAGGTTTAATTTGCAGTAGCCATTGTTATTACATTGCCCCCTTTGCCTTATCCCTTGTTAAATTGTACTATTTCCATTATCTTTGTTTGCACCTTTTACCATTTGTTTGAAGTTAGTGCTACTGCATTGCTCATTCCACAGTATCCCTTCTAATATATGGTGCAATTTGCAGTATCCCTTGCTACTACCTGGTATCTTTTGTAGTACCTTTTGCTACTACCTGGTATCTTTTGCAGAGCATTTTGCTACTACCTGGCACACTTTGCATTATCTCTTGCTACTACCTGGTATCTTTTGCAGTTCCTTTTGTTACTACCTGGTATCATTTGCAGTACCTTTTGTTACTACCTTGTATCTTTTTCAGTACCTTTTGGTACTATCTGGCACAGTTTGCAGTATCCCTTGCTACTACCTGGTATCTTTTGCAGTACCTTTTGCTACTATCTAGTATCTTTTTCAGTACCCTTTGTTACTACCTGGCACAGTTTACAGTATCCCATGCTTCTACCTGGTTTATTTGCATTACCTCTTGCTACTACTTGGAACGGTTTGCAGTACCCTTTGCTACTACATAATTTTGCAGTATACCTTGCTAGTACCTGGTACCATTTGCCGCATCCTTTGCTACTACCTGATACCATTGGTATTGTTATGGGCTACTATTTAATAGCTTTTGCGGTATATCTTGCTACCACCTGGCACAATTTAGAGCACTCCTTGCTATTACCTATTACTATTTGTTTTATCCCTGACTACTAGTTGCTACCTTTTGCAATATATATCCCTCGCTATTACCTGGTACAATTTGCAATAACCCTCACTTCTACCTGATATCTTTTGTGGTATCTCTCGCTACTGTCTGGTACCTTTTCCAGTGTATATATCCCTTGTTACTACCTGGTACAGTTTACAGTATTCTTTGCTACTACCTGGTACAATTTTCTGTATCCTTCACTACTACCTGATATTTTTTGCTGTATCTCTCGTTACTAACCTGGTACTTTTTGCAGTATCCCTTGCTTATACTTGGTACATTTTGCATTATCCCTGGCTACTACATGGTTCCTTTTACAGTATATATCCCTTGCTACTACCTGGTACAATTTGCAGTATCTTTCTCTACTACTGGTACAATTTGCAATATCCTTCATTGCTACCTGATATCTTTTGCATTATCTCTCGCTACTGCCTGGTACAATTTGCAATATCCTTCATTACTACCTGATATCTTTTGCAGTATCTCTCGCTATTGCCTGGTACAATTTGCAATATCCTCCATTACTACCTGATATCTTTTGCAGTATCTCTCGCTAGTACCTGGTACTTTTTGCAGTATCCCTTGCTAATACTTGATACATTTTGCATTATCCCTAGCTACTACCTGGTACCTTTTCCAGTATATATCCTTTGCTACTACCTGGTACAATTTACAGTATCTCTTTCTACTACCTGGTACCATTTGCAGCATCCCCTGATACTACCTGATAGAATTTGTAGTACCCCTTACTACTATCTGGTACCTGTTGGATTATCCATTTCTACTACCTAGTACAATTTGCAGTATCCCTCATTACTACTTAGTATCTTTTGCAATATCCTTTTCTGATACCTTGTACTATTTGTAGTATATTTTGCTACTACCTGATACAGTTTGCAGTATCCCTTGCTGCCACTTGATAATTTTTGCAGTATCCCTTGGTTCTACTTGGTACCATTGGTGGTGTTCCTTGCTATTACCCTGTACCATTTGTAGTATCTCTTGGTATTATCTAGTACCATTTGCAGTATACCTTGTTACTACCTGGAACCTATTGCAATATTCCTTGATACTATTTATTACAGTTTTCAGTATCCCTTGCTATTACCCGATACCATT
>NC_090733.1:110752256-110754756 GCF_036898095.1 Palaemon carinicauda
GAGCATCACACCTTGCTTATATATACTATATATATATATATATATATATATATATATATATATATATATATATATATATATATATATATATATATATATATATATATATATTATATGATAAATTTTTGCACATTTAAATGTGTTTTTCATATTTCAAATAAGCCATATTACAGTAAAGTCTGGGTTCTCTTAACGACCTTGGGATCAGAGCCCCAGACGAAATCACTCAAAGACTATAGTATCTGACCGGCCGGGCTTCGAACCTTGGTCCAGGATACTTGTGTGACATTGACCATATAACTCAACCTAGGTTCGAAGCCCGGCCGGTCAGATACTATAGTCTTTGAGTAATTTCGCTTGGGCTCTGATTACGAGGTTGTTAAGGGAATCCAGACTTTAATGTATTAATATATGTGGCTTTTTTTTATTTATACATATACAGTATATATATGTATATGTATATATATATATATATCTATCTATCTATCTATCTATCTATCTATATATATATATATATATATATATATATATATATATATATATATATATATATATATATGCACACAACAACAACAATCAATGCAGCCATTTCTAGTCCACTGCAGAACAAAGGCCTCCGACATGTCCTTATATATGTCTGGTATTCGGCAGTCGTTATCACCACGCTGGCTAGTACGGAGTAGTGATCGTGGGAGATATTAGTCTGATTATGTACTGCAGACCAACCTAGTATGGGCCGCTTGGACTAGTACAGCTTTGCTGATCATGGCGATATGCTAACTCTTTCACCACGTTAAAGTATCCTCACTTTGAATATATATATATATATATATATATATATATATATATATATATATATATATATATATATATATATATATATTTATATTTATGTTTGTGGTGTGCATGCATGCGTGTTCAAATAATCAAATATGTAGGGTTCTTTAAGTGTGTATGCGTGCATGCGTGCATGTTTAATCGAATGTTAAAAGCTCCCAGCCTACTACCAACTACCTTTACCAGCCATAAACCAATATTCTTTGCCAAGATATGTAGGAGTGTCCAGTTATGCCCCTCCTTTGATTCATTACCATTGATACTTTTGAAATAGTCTTAAAATTGCGGGCCTCCTATAACCATTAATCTAATATTCTTCAGAAAATTTCTGGACCATTTTACTGAAATTCAGTTTTTAGTTTTCTTCTATGACCCTTCTCTATGATTTTTATTTAACACTAGGGAAGAAAGAACGTATTTTTATTTCGATAGTAGGAAGCAAACATATAAAATTTTAGAGCATAAAACATGGTATAGATGAATATCCGGAGATGATAGATATAAATAAATATCCGAATAGAATAAGTGTAAGAAACAATGATAATAGGAGAATGAAAGATAAGGTAGCGGTTGTGAATAAAGAATTCGAAGCGAATGAAATAGTAGTTGCTTTAATTTCCGTATTTTTTTAACAATAAGTGAAGTGCATCCTTTTGAAAAGAACAAATAACTAGCCTTTCCTAACTTATCTCATTAGTTTCTCCATAAGTCCTGCAACATCACATATTTCTTGCCACTTTGCAAAATATCTCGAAACACGCTCAGCAAAGAGAAGTCCGCCCAAATAAGCAATCTCTCCTAGTTCTCCCTCTATCTCAGCCCTTTGCCTGATAACATAAATTGCAAAAGGAGAAGAGGAAAATAAAACCTACCGTCACAAACGATATCAATTCCTTGCTTTGCGGGAGATGCATCAGACATCAATATTTCAGTGAGCCTCCCAAGTTTTGAGTGGTGCCTGTATCAAGATTTATAACTTCTAGGAAAGAGCACTTCTTCTTCTTTTTCTTCTTCTTCTTTCATCACATTTTGTGCTTGGTCTTCTTTCGATTTTTATTCTTTTTCTTCATGCATCAACTTCTCTACTGGGTCTTCTGTCTAATCTTCTTTTTTTCTTCCTTCATCCTTTTCACTTGGTCTTCTTTCTATTCTTCTTTTTATTCTTCCATCACTTTTTCTACTTGGTCCTCTTTTGATTTTTATTCTTTTTTTTTTTTTATGCATCAACTTCTCTACTGGGTCTTCTGTCTAATCTTCTTTTTTCCTTCCTTCATCTTTTTCACTTGGTCTTCTTTCTATCCTTCTTCTTCTTCTTCCATCACTTTTTCTACTTGGTCTTCTTTCGGTTCTCCTTCCTACATCGCATTTTCTGCTTGGTCTTTCTATTTTCTTCCTTTTCTTAAAAATATTTTCAACGAAGTCCAGAAATTCTGTGTAAAATAAGAAATGTGGAAAAGATCAGAATTTCAGAGAATGTGAATTTCTGTGATTTTGAATGCAAGGTTTCTTAAGCTATTTTTTTCTTCGTTATTTTTTCTTTATCAATATTTTTTTTTTTTTATTCAGGATCCTTGCGCTTACATGAACCATTTTTCCTTATCCTAATAAATAAAGATGTATATCCTTCATTGGTTTCCGAATGATTTCCACTTTTCATTTTCCT
>NC_090733.1:110759756-110762256 GCF_036898095.1 Palaemon carinicauda
GTCATTGACTTTTATCTTTCATCGTGGCCAAGTGGTAAGTCACTGTTCATATAAGTTTCCTGGACCAGGGTTCGATTCACGCCCGGTCAGGAGCTATTGTCTTTGTGAGATTTCGTCTGGGGCTTTGATTCCTAGGTCGTTAAAAGAATCCAGACATTAATGTATCAAAAATAAATGGCTTATTTGAATATGAAAAACACTTCTAAATGTTCAAAACATCATTAATCGAATGCCAAGTCACAAACATACCAATTAGCTACGATGATGAAGATTGGTTGAAAAAAAGAAAACTTAATTCGACAGCTATAAGTACAGAATTGTTATTGACTTTTATCTTTCTTCTTAGCCAAGTGGTAAGTCACTTTCATACAAGTTTCCTGGATCAGGTTCGATTCTCGGTCAGTCAGAAGCTATTGTCTTTGTATAATTTCGCCTGGGGCTCTGATCCTGAGGTCGTTAAGAGAATCTAGACATTAATGTATGAAAAATATATGGCTTATTTGAATATATATATATATATATATATATATATATATATATATATATATATATATGTATGTATGTATACTCACACACCTGCGTATAATGTCATGAGACGAAATCAACCATGATTTCTGTCAGTATTTCCAGTTTTCCTTGGAGTTTAATTCACACACACACACACACACACACACACACACACACACATATATATATATATATATATATATATATATAATATATATACATATATATATGTATATATATACGCCGGTGGATAATGATTTTCTTACACCACTCTAATACTGTGTATACTGTAAAAAGAGGTGTATATCAAATAGTTATTCATGAGCAGCGTTTCAAGATTTGTAATAAGCAAACTAATTAATTCCGCAGTGTAATTCGCATAACAATAATAAGATATGACGATGTTTTAATGGCAGTAGGTCTAGCAGAAATAGAATATAATTACCATTTTAGAAATGAATTTCTTTCCGAGAAATTTTTTGATGATGCTCTTTTCTTTGTTTGATACATAGTTATCTTCAGATTGGCGGGTATTTAAAAAGTAATCAGTTACAAAATTAGTTTTAGATCCGTTTCACAGCTCGCTATAAAATTCTAATTAGCAACCTGTGTCTTGCAAACAAAAGCAGTCATTCAGGCATTTTCTACTTCAGCACCATCTTTATAACAATGCGTCAAAAGGCTTGTTATCAGTCAATTAATTATCCACATTTTTTCGCTAATGTTAAATATCTTTTTGATTCTGTGACTACTTCCCTTTGTGAATGTTTTCTTTTTCCTATTATATTCAATTTTAGAAATATTCTTGTAAATACAAAATTTCACAAATCGGTAAATTTCTAATTCATATTGCAAACTATTAGAACTCTACCATAATTTTTAATCCTTTTTTATGCCATGAACTACTAAATCGGTTGCGTCCTTCATTTTGGCTTCCCTGTAAAAGAGAACAAATAGTAACTCAAAAGAATCCATTGATTTAGGAAATTATAATGAAAACACTTTAATTTCCGTTCTACTTCGCATTACTCATTTTCTTTTTTTTTTGTGATATAATTCAAACAACTGTTAGATTAGATTTATATGCTGTATGTATAGTTTTGTAATGTTTTTCATTTGAATTTTTGTTAGAAATTATGGGCATTTGGAAGATGTTTTACTCTTAATGAAAGACTGAAAGTTTTAAATCTCGAGAATGTATTACGACAATGATTGGTTATCGGAAGTTGGTAATTAGCTTTGGCATTATCTACATATGCAGAAATTCCGAATTTGTTGAAGTAATATTCAAAATAAGTTTTATAGAAACTTCCTAAGCTTTTTTTTTTTTTTTTTTTCAAGTATTGTACGTTTTGTATGAGTTTATGGTAAATGTTTACTTTGGCGAAGATAATAACTTACTTTTTCCTGAGGGTTGTGGTGGCCTATTTGGTATTGTCCCTGACTGGCAATCGCCAGACTGAGGTCCGAGTCCCGCTCAAACTCATTAGTTCCCTTGGTCGCTGCAACCTCACCATCTTTGTGAGCTAAGAATGTGGAGTTTGGGGGAGCCTTTAGGTCTATCTGATGAGTCATCAGCAGCCGTTGCCCAGTCCTCCATGGTTCTATCTTGGACGGAGAGGGGCTTTGGTCAGTCTCTAGGGCATTGTCCTGCTTGATAGGGCAATGTCACTGTCCCTTGCCTCTGCCATTCATGAGTGCCCTTTAAACCTGTAATGTTACATACTTTACTATGCTTTGTTATTTTCTTGTGTTATTATTCAATATTCCTGCTTATTTCCGTGGTCTTAAGGACCATTTTCTACTTTTAAAAAATACCTCATCATTTATTTAATTTTGCATTTAACAGTATATCGAATATCAGTGGACAAGCTGAACTATTTCCAATTAAACAGAGTTTATCTAGCTTACACTGCATATACTGCACCTGTCCACTTTCAATATTTTTTGTAACCTGGTTTATAGGAAATAAAAGGCTTTTGTGTTAGTTCCG
>NC_090733.1:110772256-110774756 GCF_036898095.1 Palaemon carinicauda
GTTAAGAAGAGAGAAAGAAAAATCCTAGATAAGACATACTGTATATGAGGGGACTAATAAAAATTCCAAAAATAGATAAATCCATTAACACGCATTATAATTCAATAAAAAAAAAAACAGAAAAGAAAATATCTTTATTTATCCTGTTGTAGTAGTTTAGCCGTTTAAAACTTACAATTTCTTAATTATGTGTATAGGGCAACTCTCTTTGAACACTGAAATATAGTTTGAAATTCTTATAAGATAGATGGATCATTTTGCTACATCGAATTTGTTACTGAAATTTCTCAACATTATAACGCTAAGGACTCCTAAATTATTTCAATCGTCATTTCACGGGTATATATATATATATATATATATATATATATATATATATATATATATATATATATATATATGTTTGTGTGTGTGTGCGTGTATGTATGTATGTGTGTACATACATTTGTGTCACACTTTATTCATTACTAAATGATCGTTGCAGAGTCCCTACGACCCGAAGCTGCACCCACTTTCTAGTCATAAAATATTCCTTCGTTTCCGCTTCCTGTCTCCTGACACGTGACTGTCCAACCTCTTTCAACTTCTATTTCATAGTACAGTTGGACCAAAGAATTCCTGGCAGTCCTCGATCAGGGGGTGCACCCTTACTTCGTGGCGCGTTTCTGTGTGTAGCTGTACCCACTAGCTTTATTATTTCTCTTTATAGTAACTGTTTTGTTACTTTTCTTGCAGTAAGGGTGTGACAGGGTACATTTTCTCAGAGTGAGGTGTACCAGTAATTCCAGTTTCCAACTGTACATCTTGAGAGTTTGCTCCTAGTCATAATTGACCGCTGATTGGCCTTTCAAGCCCCAGCGCCTTTCCCTATGGCCTATATCTTTATATCCAGTTCCACGAGGAACATACATACATTTTTACGGAACGTGTAAAAAACCTGACGTTCATAAATCAGGACTTCTTTATCCTTCCCTTGATGTATTCTACCAAGTCATTTGACCTAAGGAAAAGGGTCTCTTCCTCTGTGTTTGGTTCTATGCTTAGACCTCTATAATTAATCTTGTTATGTCGACAATAGCTAATGATACACAGAGGGATCGTACCTTGCTTACTAGTCAGGTGATATTGACGGAGGTAACTATGCTGTACTGCTTCTCCTTGAGTAAAAATATATTTTCCATTTTATTTTATTGTATTACTTTGTAGTGCTACTATTATTGTTGTTTTTGTTGTTATCATTATTATTAATATTACTGTTGCTATTTTTTATGTCATTATATTGATATTTTAGTTGTTATTGTTGATAGTATTATTAGCACAGAAATAGACAGAGGCCCTTATTTACCAAACAAATTTTGAGGTGTTTAACGACCATATGTTCTTTATATAAAAAAAGATTGACCCTTGATAAGAAAAAATAGTTTACAAATGCAAAGCGAGCTACAGTCATAAATATTTACACACACACACACACACACACACACACACACATATATATATATATATATATATATATATATATATATATATATACGTATATATATATATATATATATTTATATACACGTATATATATATATATATATATATATATATATATATATATATATATATATATATATACACATATGGACCCAAATAAATCTATTTAAAATTGAGTAATATTGAAAAATATATTAGTAAGGCCAAAAATTATATTCTTTCAAGTTACATACTGGAAGCTTAATAGCGTAAATTATAGATACTCTGAAGCCGTGGTTCGGTAGCTGGTGCTTACCTTACATTGCCGAGCTTTGGAATTCTTTGTCTACTTCTGTTTTCCTTAACCATTTGCTTATTTGCCTCCAACGAGCTCAATATGTATGCTCAGTTAAGCCTTTTAAGCATCACTTAACGAAATAAATGTAATGATTACTGATAGTTATGTATAATATATGAGACATCTCCAAAAATAATAATTATTTAAGATTTTAAGATTGATGCAGTAAATATTCATTAGTGTTTAAGCAAACTGTATTGCATTGGGAACGAGGTAATTTATATTCCATTAATGTTTGCTAGATAATAATTCAATTGGCGTGAATATATTTTGCATTAGGGTTAAAAAATATGATTCGGTATACATCAAATGATTTATAATTCATACAAAATTATTAAGAATTATAATTGATTAGAAAAATATAAAATCATTAGTTATCAACAAAAAAAAATATATAATTCATACATATTTAGGACTACGATTTCTTGAATTGGAGAAAATAAGTCTTCATTAATTTTGTAAAACTTACGCTGAAGCTTAATAAGCAGCAATTAAATGCATAATGGAAGGTAAGAGCTTTAGCGTGTTTCGAATCGGAAGAGTCATTTAAAGTTGATTGTTTGCTTTATAACTTAGTAAACTTTTAATCAACTGAATTGTGACTCCATTTTAACAAACCATAGTCATAGTTACAGGATTTGGGTTAGAGAGAAGAAGGAAAAACGAAACTATTTGCTCTTC
>NC_090733.1:110787256-110799756 GCF_036898095.1 Palaemon carinicauda
ATCTTCTGTGGGAAGGAGAGGAAAAAGAAACGGGGAAAAGAGGAACCACATACATTAATTGCAACACAAGGTGGCTGTGATACACTATTGGAGTGGGCCCATAGATCCACAAATGACCATTCCAAAAGTTTGATCATGGGCAATATTGATCTTATTGCCAAAGAGGGTAAATACCACAAGTCGTGCAGATGGCATTTCATGCATGAGACAGAAGTGGCAGAAACAAGTTGTGCAACACCTCATGATATCCATAAAAGGCCATTCAAATCACTGTGTGGTTTCATCACAGAACCAATTATCCAAAATGAAAAGTCTCTGATGGTGACATCATTGTTGAATAAGTACAAAGCTGATTACACAAGTAATGGAGGTGATCCCCAAGATGTTGACGCATACACAACACAAAATCTGATAAGGAAAGTTCAAGATAAATTTGGTGACCAAGTCCGAGTGAAGCTTGCTGACAATAGAAGGGGAAATTTCATCCATGCCGCATCACTCACTGAAGAACAGGCACGAGTACATCTGTATGACAACACAAAGGAACATGAGGAAAATGAAAAACTTATATGGGCGGCCCTCCATCTTCGTTCCCAGATCATGCAGTTGCCAAAATTCAAAGTGCCTGATCCAGCCACAGTGCAAAATTTGAAAGAAAGTGCACCGGATATACCAAAGCAACAGGAGCTGTTTTTTAGAAGCCTCTTAGGTGGCCTTTCACCAAACTTACAAGGGCCTCAAAATGGGGCAATTGACCGAAGGGCCACATCGATGGCATCTGATGCTGTGTTCAATGCTACGCAACTGGGCGGGCTGCAACAAAAGAAACTGAGAAGTATCTCCTCGGAACATTGCAGAGGGGGCAGGTAGCAAGACAGCAATTCTAAAGAGAGTGGCACAAGGACTCGACAAGATTTCTGAAGTCAGCAAAAAGGATAAGGGTGAAAAAAGGGACGACTCTTGCTACAGAAACTGCAAAGAGGGTTGAAAGTCTGAGGGACCTTTTCATAAGAATCATCATTGTTGTGGCCGAAAATAACAACTTCGATCTCAGGCACGTTCTCAGGTACCCAATCACGTCATATCCTCTTTCCCTGGCACATGCTGATGGAGCACTCTTGAAGAGCAGGAAGCATACATTACTGAATAGGCTGGAAGAGTTCCAGAAAGACACACCAATCCCAACAGAGGTACATCAAGGTATTTGTGTTCGGATATATGATAGAGGCCTGCTTATTCATTCTGTCTTGTCAGTTATGAATGTTGGAACATCGTATGGAGCTATTGCCTGAACCATCCTATCTACAGTATGCACTGGTGGAGGGAATGAAATCCATGTCTGCCTTGATAAGTACGTCAAAAATTCAGTCAAGGACAGTGAGAGAAAATTGCGTGGTGCAGAAGATTCTGTTTACACAATCACTTGACCTAACCAGACAATGAGACATAAAGGAGCAAAACTTCTCAATAATGGAATGTTCAAAAACGAACTTGGAAAATTTCTGCTAAAGGAATGGGGGGGGGGGGGAATCACTATTGGAACATCCTAAATAGAAAAACAAAACACTGTATGCCTCTTATGGCGGTGAATGTTTCCAATATACGCCAAATGCCTTCCAGGAGATCTCAGTGACCAGCCCATCTCACCTCCAGGCCAACCACGAGGAGGCAGATACCCTTATAGCATTCCACCTGGAAAATACCTCAGGAAGCAAGGTCCTTGTACGAGCATCCGATGCATATGTATACTTGGTATACTTGGAAATCAAGACCCAGAAGTGAGGTCCTCCAAAAATGTCTTCATGGACTGTGGCAGCGAAAACAGCAGGCGATACATTAATGTCTCCAATATTGTAGAGGTCCTTGAGGAGCAAAAATCAGGACTCCCAAAAGCACTGCCGGGTAACCACGCATTCACTGGATGTGACTTCACATCAGCCTTTTACAGGTAGGATTTTGTTCCACCTTTAAATGACAGATGGAGTTGGCATACTCATTGTACAGCAAAGATTTAGAATCATGACAAAATGAAGTTAATTTGAAGAGGTAGTCATGCGTTGTTACCAACATGATTCATATTCCCCTTCAGGAAAGGCAAAGTCAAACCTCTGGAAATACTTGAGAAGGACCCAACTGGAAGCTTTCTCCAGTTGTTCTCCGACATGGGTGAAGTTGATGGTGAAGTTGACATAGACGTGGCATCCAGTTTGTTTGCAAGATGTATGGCCAAAACAAAGAACGTGATGTAGATGAAGCACGTTATAGAAAAATTATGCAGATGTCGGGCACAGTAGATAAGGTATATATGTATCAAGTGTGTTAGGTTTTCAGGATGTAACATGTCTCCCTTGAATTGACTTAAGAGAGTAACAATGTATTCATATCGTAACCTCCAATGCACATTCTATGATATTTCTTTCTGTCTCTCACTCTAGGGTCTTAACAACCCACATTTATTTTGACACAAAAAGCATTCTGAGTGTATTACTCAATTATTTCAATCTAATCTAACTTAAAAACATTCTCTTTTGAAGTATTTTGTCATATGATTCCACATTCCTTTTAGGAAAACCCACTTCTTCATATCAAAAAACTACTGAGGGAACACTACGTGACAGTTTTGTGGAGTCATGCTAACACAAAATCACCTGATCAAGGCCTATGCGCCATTGATTATGGTTGGGCAGTAGATGGTAACTTGCAGCCTACCTGGTTTGACGGACCAGCCGTTCCTGATTCTTTATATGCTAATGACAGTGACAAAGATCAGGAAATTCTTAGTCAATCAGAGGAAACAGTGATGGAAACAGATAACCTTGATGAACTGAGTGACTATGACCAGTGTGAGGATGAGCCATGGAGTGATGACTCAGATTCTGATACTGAAGAGATGGATTAGTATATTTTATAGTTGGTCCTCCATTGACACAATGCATTTATTGCAAGGTTATAGTATGTGCACAAAACATTTAACGATGTAAAGTATATGGCCAGCCGGATTTATCCCTCTTTTTTTACTATTATTTCTCAGCATCCACAATAATGTGAAAGGAATTATTATGGATTATATTTTCATTCAGTCTGATCAATTCTATTGTGCATGTACGATATTAGATATTAAATATTACATATTAGATATATGTTTAAGGAAATGCACTTAATCCATTGTAACTGTTCGGTGATAGGAACTTATCATAAGGATGGCGTTATTTACTTTGGTATCTTTCAGAAAACTTAATTTTAATTTTGTTTATATTTACTTCTTCAATATATTTTATGCATTACATTGTCAGGGATATAGATGTTCTATGGGAAACAATGTTCACTTCAACATTGACCAGTGATGAATATACATGATAATTTTATATGTTCGTTTTATTCTATTTCATCTGTTTCGCTTACAAGCTAATCTAGCTTAACCCCTTCTGGACTTGGATGTAGTGACCAGTGTTACAAAGCATCATTACATCTTGGTCCTGAAGGAATTAATTATGGGGTCTGGTCATTTAGGCATGTCTGTCAGGGGTACCCCACCACAGAAACTGTCTGTCAGTGGTCATTCACTATACCTGGAGTGGTACTGATAATTTTACAACAAGTTTTATTTGGTTCGCTTTTCAGCTGATCTAGGTCACTTATGGGGTCTGGTCATTTGGGCATGTCTGTCAGGGGTACCCCACCACAGAAACTGTCTGTCAGTGGTCATTCACTATACCTGGAGTGGTACTGATAATTTTACAACAAGTTTCATTTGGTTCGCTTTTCAGCTGATCTAGGTCACTTATGGGGTCTGGTCATTTGGGCATGTCTGTCAGGGGTACCCCACCACAGAAACTGTCTGTCAGTGGTCATTCACTATACCTGGAGTGGTACTGATAATTTTACAAGAAGTTTCATTTGGTTCGCTTTTCAGCTGATCTAGGTCACTTATGGGGTCTGGTCATTTGGGCATGTCTGTCAGGGGTACCCCACCACAGAAACTGTCTGTCAGTGGTCATTTACTATACTTGGGGTGGTACTGATGATTTTACAACAAGTTTCATTCGGTTCGCTTTTCAGCTGATCTAGGTCAATTTTGACGTGGCAGTTACGTAAGTCTGTCAGGGTCACGCCACCACACAAAAAGTCTGTCAGTACCCATTCCCAGTTCCTGAAGGTATAAGGGACATTTCAACACCATTATCAAGTGGTTCACTTTCCAGCTGATCTAGGTCAATTTTTCCATATCACTTTCATGCCGCTGAGGGCCACACCCACCACCAGATCCCCGGCAGACTTCAGTTTTCATAAACAGTGATGTACATACAACATCACTATAACTAAGAAAATTGGTTCGCTTTTCAGCTACCCAAACCACTGCGGGCTCCTGCTCTAATATTGAGATGAATGATAAATTCCTTCCGACAACTCTTTCATTTTGCGATAAACAGAAGACTTAACTTGTATCATTTTCCTATTCGTAATGTATCTTATTTTGTTCGTGCCTTCTGTGTTCTACGATGTTCCATGGTATTCACTTATATATTTTATTTATGAAATAGATTAATTTTTAATGAATTCAGTATGTTATGTTAATATTCTACCATATTTTTAGATTTTTTGTTTTGTATATATATATATATATATATATATATATATATATATATAAATGTGTGTGTGTGTGTGTATGTATGTATGTATGTTTATATGTATGTATGTATGTATTTCCGGTCACGACTAGATCACCCCATCCCTTTGGAATGGGGAGAGTGAGTAGTCATACCCTGATGATAGGGGGTTACATGTGCTTTCATATTTTTATAAGTATTTAGCCGTCTATAATTATATATATATATATATATATATATATATATATTTATATATATATATATATATATGTGTGTGTTTGTGTATATATATATATAAATATATGTGTATATTATATGTATATATATATATATATATATATATATATATATATATATATATATATATATATATACATACAGTATATGTAATGGTGAGGTTACGAGGAATGCCTTGTTCTCTTTTTCAACTTCAACATCTCGTAAAGCTCATTCACAGCTGGCTGAATTCATGAGCGATGGCTTGGGATCGAACAGCATCTTACATATCACAACCTGAGTACTGACTCCTAGGTTTGTTCACTGATATTTTCCCCTATTTTTTTTTTAAATAGATATCTCTCAATCTCGTTCATTGATGTTCACCTATTTTGATGAATTTCCGAATGATAAAAATTGGAAATTTATCTTACCAAAGAAAGCTTTACCTATCCCTGGAAAGGATAGGATACAGGAAAAGGAATGGGGCTTAACACCGTGGCAAAAGAGAAACCTAATGGAATTCCTTAGTCGTTTCTCCTACGACGAGTTTGGTAAAAGTCCTCGATGTTTAGATTGGTGATACGTCAGCACATTTCACCAAGTACTCTTGCTTTTAGAGTCACCAAACAGTCTGCATATGAGAGCTGCGAATCTTGACTCAACATTCTATGCAAAGCTAACAGCAACTTCAGGGATGTTACACGATGCCAATTTCTGTTGCAAAGGTGTTCGATAAAAGTGAAAAGGGTTTTCGCTTTTAGGAAAGTAACTCGATATGAAAATAAATAAATAAATGAATAAATATTTTGGAAAATGCTCAAAACAAACACGACAGTATTCGAAAGGGGTTGGGTGTTTGTACTTCGTTTGGACAGGCGTTAACTTTCTTTTTACTTGTCAAATCTGTTTTCTTTGTGGGTAAAATGCTGTTTATCTTTGTCTAAAGTATTGTAAAGCTATTTTCTCGATCTACGAAATATTATGATTTAGTGCTACCTTGCCAGTAGCAAATCTAGTTGAGAAGGAAACACTGGGTTAATTCTTAGTCTTAGGGTAAGCTAAGAATATGGCAGACTAATGGGGTCGAAGCGGACGTAGCTCCCCCGTTAGGTAAGTAGGTCAGGATACGGCTCTTAGGTTAGGTTAGGTTGAGAACATTAGGTTAGGTGGTGTTCTTTCGTTTGTTTCCCTTTTAAAATGTGGGTTTTGAAATTTTACACCCGGACTCTCCCAAATGAACTACAAAAGGCTCAAAAGGGTTGAAAAGAATGAGGTTAAATGTTTCAACAATATGAGTTTTTATTATCTCCCTATAGTTTAATTGAAATAATAATATACGTAATTTTCTCTCTCTCTCTCTCTCTCTCTCTCTCTCTCTCTCTCTCTCTCTCTCTCTCTCTCTCTCTCTCTCTCTCTCTCTCTCTCTCTCTCTCTCTCTCTCTCTCGATTTATATGAAGATACGTTATTTTCTTCATTTTCACATCTCCCTCCTTCTCTCTTCTGGCCGCATTTATGCTTGACCAGAGTTCAGAATGATTTTTAGGGAAGTGGGGGATGGGTTGGCGGATAGGGGTCTGCATTTGAAGTCGGTCCAATTGTTTTCCTTGACCAAAAACTGAGAAAATAAAATTCCGTTGGAAGGGTGTCTGGAATACCCTAACGTAGATGGCAATCTTCAATTGTTCAGTGTCTTGAATTCTTATTGTGCTAACAATTCAGGAGAAGTGCTTTATTTCTTATTTTATATATATATATATATATATATATATATATATATATATATATATATATATATGTATATATATATATATATATATATATATATATATATATATATATATATATATATATATATATATATGAATAATTAAGTATGAATAAGATGAGGAGTAGATGGAGATGGTTTGGGCACGTTCTTTGCACTCCCCAGGAGAGATTAGTTCACCAGAAGTTCAGCTGGGCTCCACAAGGCACTAGAAGAATTGGAAGACCCAGGCCTACATGGCTGAGAGCTGTGAAGCGCGAAGTAGGAGATGATGAATGGAGAAATATTGAATTAATAGCTCAAGATAGAGACGACTGGCGAAATCTAACCGACGCCCTTTGCGTCAATAGGCGTCGGAGGAGATGAAGATATATATATATATATATATATATATATATATATATATATATATATATATATATATATATATGTGTATATATAAAAGGTCAAATTTAGGGGGGGGGGGGTTTGGGGGAATGATCTTGTGAGTGTCCATAGACGATCAAAATATTGGCGCAGAACTTTACCATATGCAAAAGTATTGAAGGTTTACCCTTACAATATTCAAAATAATATCGATGTTAAGAATATTGAGCCTAAATATTGATCGTATATGTGTTTAAAAAGAACATGATCAGTAAAAAAGAATATGATCAGTATAAAAGAACACGATCAGTAAAAAAGAACACGGCCAGTAAAAGAGAACACGATGAGTAAAAAAGAACACGGCCAGTAAAAAGGAACACGATGAGTAAAAAAGAGCACGGCCAGTAATAAGGAACACGATGAGTAAATAAGAACACGACCAGTAAATAAGAACACGACCAGTAAAAAAGAACATGACCAATGAAAAAGAATACGACCTGTGAAAAAGAACACGATCAGTAAAATAGAACACCACCAGTAAAAAAGAACATTATCAGTTAAAAAGAACACCATCAGTAAAAGAATAACTCCGGAGTTATAGTCGGGATATAAGAGGAAAGAGATAAGAAATATGTAGACAAACTTGGAGGAGGAGGAGGAAGAAGAAGAAGAAGCCGAAGAGAAAGGAAGGAAGCTAAGGAGAAAGCGCATCGAATACATCTACCTCAGAATCCTGATAAATAAATTTCCGAACAGCGCTGGAAAACGGCCTCTAACTGCATTCCCCAAGAATCATGCGTCAATGCTTGTCCCGTCGCCCGGCAATTTATTCTTATATACAACGCCGGTCCGATTTCATGGTGGGCCGGCATTAGAGACGTGTGAAAAATTTAAAAGTTTTTCCCCTTTTTCGGTTCTCTCTCTCTCTCTCTCTCTCTCTCTCTCTCTCTCTCTCTCTCTCTCTCTCTCTCTCTCTCTCTCTCTCTCTCTCTCTCTCGACGCCGGCGAGGAGGAGGAAGGCGCCCCAACAATTCATCTCATTTTACAAAAAAGTTTTCCTCACCCTCAAACCTTTTCCAGAATAAGTAACACTTTTAACCCTTGGAGTTTTATTTTTATTACTTTCTTTTATTGTATTTTTTTTATATTATTATTATTTCCTGACACCGTAATGTAGATGTATACGATATATCTCGCCTATATATATGTATATATATATATATATATATATATATATATATATATATATATATATATATATATATACATATATACATATATATACACACACAAACACACAGAGTATACTAAATATATTTAGGGACAACGCTAGATAGATATACAGTATATACTTTATGTCGAGGACAGTGGCTCCTCAACATCAGGATATCAGCATTGATAATGTTTTTTTTTTTTTTTTTTTAATGCTGTATGACTTAAGATTTTAGGTGTGATTCTCAGCAGCAAAGTTACTTTTAGGAAACACATTAGGTCTGTCTTTTTCTCAATTGCACAGTAAAAAAATTGTCTTATTGATAAAGTCTTGTAATATTTTCTGCGATTAATCTATTCCGAAGAAGTGTTTTAATTTTTTTCATTCATTAGGGTTGTTATGGCCTAATTGGTTACGTCTCTGTCTGGTGTTTGTCAGACGGGGGTTCGAGTCCCTCTCAAACTCCATAGTGCCATTAGTGTCTGCAACCTTACCATCCTTGTGAGCTAAGGTTGGGGGGTTTGGGGGAGCCTTTAGGTCTATCTGCTGAGTCATCACCAGTCACTGCCTGGCCCTTCCCGGTCCTAGGTTAGGTGGAGAGGAGGCTTGGGCGTTGGATCATAAAATATATGGTCAGTCTATAGGGCATTGTCCTGGTTGGTAGGGCAAGCCACTGTCCCTTGCGTCTGCCATTCCTGGGTGACCGACCTTTAAACCTTGTTTCGAGTATTGTTCTCCTGTCCGGTCTTCAGCTGTTGATTCTCGTTGTAATCTATAAGACAGGAACTTCTAGCCTGTTAATTTTTTTTTTTATTCTAGATCTAGATATTTATTTCTGGTACCTTCTTTCAATTAGTTCGTTATGCACGTTGCAAATGATTTTCCATAATTCTGTCCATCCTTTACATTCAGATCTTCCCGGACAGCACCATCCTGTTCGTAACACTGGTGTACCGGTTTCAAATTACCCCCTCCAAATCTTACCGCCCCCCCCCGGTAGTTTGAAACCGGTTTCAGGCTACCGGGGGGTTGGTAACTTTAAACCGGTTTCAAGCTACCCCTGGGGGTAATTTGAAATCGGTTTTAAGCTACCCCCTGGTTTCAAACTATCCCCCCTCTTTTTTGCGAAGTATCTCATTATTTATAAATATTAATCAATTATTTTTGATCAGGGTCAACACGAAATTATTAGGTTACATGTATATTCATGTACTGTTTCAGCTATTGGTATAATTTATTGATGTCATGTCCTTATCGGTTTATTGTCTAAGTTCTTTGTGATTATTACACTAGAACAGTGATAAAAGCACGCTTGGTACGGCTCTCATTTATGTGTTATTTTTTCCAAAACGAACTTAAGACACATTCAGTGTGTAAATTTGCACATTGTATAATACTAGTGCACACAAGTCAAGCGTTCCTTAATTCATCGGGATGACCACAAAGAGGACGATAGTTACAATGACCATTTCTCGTTCTTAGGCCGCAAATCAAAAGCCGTTTGTTTTGTTATCTGATTATCTTGTGCGCGGTAGTAAGACATTGATCTCAGGGGGGTGGGATGTATATAAACCCAGGTTAACCATGGCCAACCCGATCACAGCATCACTTGTCCAAAAAGTCGTCAGTATGGCTGTTGAACGGAAATCGGACAACCTCGATGTTATCTTTGACTATGTAGTGAACGCCAAGTACCCAAAAGGGGCTCCGGAAAACTAAAAAGCCAATCTTAGAAGACTATGCTCTGTTAAATTTACGAAGGTCGAGGTGTGTCTGAAGACAAAAACACATGGTGCCATATTTTCGACTTCGTAGTATACCTTCTCACCTCACTAAATGCTTGTAGCAATCTCCTTTGGGAATCGACCACCTATTAAAAAAATCCTCTTCTCTGAAGGCCACAGCCGAAATGTTTTTTTTTTTTTTTTTTTTTTTTTTTCAATAGCTATTTTATTACTTTTGTTGACAGATCAACATTCTCGCTATATTTTATTGTTATCAGTTTATTTTTAACATTTCTCTAATGATACAATACCCATTTGCCTTCTTGTTATTTTTGTATTTTATCTTTATATCCTTCTTTTATTTCTTTTTCCTTATTTGTTTCCATTCCCAGTAGGGTTGCAGCTTGGCTAATAATAATAATAATAATAATAATAATAATAATAATAATACAGGAGAATGTAAACAATTCCATACATCTAACTTTTATTTTGAAATTAGTCTTTCGACATATACCAGAACTTCTTTGTTGATATGGATGACAACGTAAAATTTTTAAAGGAGATTCCTCATTAGAGGACTCAAGACTTCTTACCACATCTTGCTTTGCATCGTCCTGCGGTAATTTTTCGGGGGTGATTTTTTTTTTCTTTTTTTTCTTTTGGGTGGGGGGTCACCGAATGCAGTGCTTCTTTTAAAAGTATGCCTACCCTTAAATCTACCATTTGAAATTGTATTTTTTTTTCTTGCTACGTAGGTCTACACTTGTGCCCAAATATGTTCAACTGAATTACGTTGGCAAAAGTGTGGAGGAAGACGAATAACCTTGTGACCATTTTCAACTGGAATTTTAGCAATCACGTAAACGTTGTCAATATTTAGGGAGTATTCCTTGACCATTTCCAAAAGTTGACATTTTAACATATTGTCTCTTGGTGATAGGCTACGCTTTTCTGATGTTCCATTATTTTAGTGCCTTGTTTTTTATGCTGTTGGAGGTTTATCAAATTTTGCTCTGTGATAAGATGCGTTACCGTTACCATTACAATTATGGAAGATGGGAATATATTCGGTAGCAACTGCTTACGGAACCATTGTTCAAAATTACGTCACTATTTTTCTAAAGCAAAATATTTCGAAACATCATAAACAATCTCTCGTGCTTGACCTGTAACTAGCCAGCCTACTGTTGCTCTGTATGGGGATGGATGACCTTCCATTCTGGCTAATAAAAAGTTTATGATGCTTTTTGTGTATCTCCCTTGATCGGCTATATTCGTTGAGGCATCTCTGTTAAAGCTTGTAATTCCTCTCTCTCTCTCTCTCTCTCTCTCTCTCTCTCTCTCTCTCTCTCTCTCTCTCTCTCTCTGGAGTTCAAGCAGCAAGCTACTTTCGTCGCAGGTGGTTCCGCCAGTACCTGCCCGCAAGGGATACTTTCTGACGAAAGCCAATTAATGACTGGCCATCGCTGACCTGAGAAACTATATCGGAAAAGTGGCAATTTTGTGTTTCGTTTCTTTATAGTACAATTGAATAATGTTGCAAAACTATATCAAATTGAAGTTGAGTTTTTATATAATTAAAGTTTAACATTTAAAGTAATTGTATTCATTATAACCATCAAATGGCAACATTTTCTCTTTATTTTTGAAATATATGGCAATGTGGGTTTTTGTCCTTAGGTACATCTCAAACTTCTTCGTAAATTTGAAAGAGTATAGAGACAAAGTACACATCTCATTGTGGATTTTTGTGTCAATTTCTCCTCGCATATTGCCGTGTGAAGCCTGTGCACCTGAAGCACATTAATACAATCTATTCGAGATGATAAAAGAAAACAATTCTCGACAATCACTCGCGCCCTATTATAATTCTCTACTTCGCCGTTATCGCAAAACCTTAAATGACAGAGTCTGTGGCTTCTAACGAGTCATATAATTCATTAATAGGCCTTCACAATATTTTGTTTTAAATACGAAAATAAACTTTTTTCTACTGCTGCGAAGTTAGGAATAAATGCATGATGCATATGTGCACTGTCATATAAATTATTTTCTATTTCGATAAGAGGGTAATTTGAAAACAAGGAGGGGTAGCTTGAAACCGGTTTCAAACTACCCCCCGGGTAATCTGAAACCGGTTTAAAGTTACCGGGGGGTAGCCCCGAAACGGGGGGTAGCTTGAAACCTTTACACCGGGTATGCAATTAATACTCATAGCCATGCCTTCTGCATAATCAGGCTCAATACTAAACAGTATTCAGCAAGTTTTATTTCAGCTCTGACCAAGTTGTGGAATGATCTTTCTAATCGGGTAGTTGAAACGGTAGAGCTTCAAAAGTTTATATATGAAAGATCTGTTTTAATGTTACTATTCATGAACATTTTATTTCTATCTGTTCATTACTTCTCATATAGTTTATTTATAACCTTTCATCACTTAACTATTTTTCCTGTTGGAGCCCTGGGGCGTATGGTATCCTGCTTTTCCAACAAGTGTTGTAGCTTAGCTAGTAATAATAATAATAATAATAATAATAATAATAATAATAATAATAATAATGTTTTGATTATATATATGTATATATATATATATATATATATATAT
>NC_090733.1:110809031-110819031 GCF_036898095.1 Palaemon carinicauda
CTTCATTAAGTTTTTTAATTGGATGGCTTATATGGTAACGTTCCTACTGATAATTGCCAGAATGATGTTCGAGTCCTGGTCAAACTAGTTAGTTCCTTTGGATGCTGCAACCTCACCATCCTTGTGAGCTAAAGATGGGGTGAGTTCGGGGGAGCCTATTGGTCTATCTGCTGAGTCATCAGCAGCCATTGCCTGGCTCTCATTGGTCCTAGCTTGGGTGGAGAGGGTCTTGGTCGCTGATCATAATTTGCCAGTCTTTAGGGCATTGTCCTGCTTGATAGGGTAATGTCACTGTCTATTGCCTCTGCCATTCATGAGCGGCCTTTAAACCTTCAAACCTATATTCTAGTAAACTTTTACTGGAGTCTTCCTTATGACAATACTGTTAGCCCGCATAGAATTCGGGAGTAGACGTCATCATATCGAATAAAACGGGCTTGGGTGACTCCATGTTGACCAGTTGAATATTGCTTTAATGCATATATGTATTCGGGTTAGCTACTGGAACTGTGGTTAGGGAATTACAATGCTACCTCTGCAAAGGGAAATTCAATATGTATATGAATTTGTATATGTTATATATGTATGGATATTACATGTGTAAATGTATATAAATGTCTATACATGCTTATTATATATATATATATATATGTGTGTGTGTGTGTGTGTGTATGTGTGTGTTTGCGTGATATATATATATATATATATATATATATATATATACAGTATATATATATATATATATATATATATATATATATATATATATATATATAATGTTGTATATTGGTAAAGTTTGCACAATAAAAAGTGAAATCACCAACAAGTAAACAAATTAGGAACAGGAAGAGCTTTATACCTGTTTGTGACCAGCAATTATGGTTTATGGTTGTGAAAGTACACGGTAGAACTGGTCATGCAAGGGGGTTTCTAATTAACAGGTAATTAGGGGATTTAAAATTTTATAGGTTCCGGCTAAGGTCAAAGGACATGGGGTATTTATCTTCTTGTTTTGTTTTATTTGCTTTCCATGACCTTTGTTATACAAATATTGCCATGACCTTTGTTATACAAATATTTCCATGACCTTTGTTATGCATATATTTCCATGACCTTTGTTATACAAATATTTCCATGTTCTGGGTTATACAAATATTTCCATGACCTTTGTTACACAAATATTTCCATGACCTTTGTTATACATATATTTTCATGACCTTTGTTACACAAATATTTCCATGACCTTTGTTACGTAAATATTTCCATGACCTTTGTTATACATATATATCCATGACCTTTGTTATACAAATATTTCCATGTTCTGTGTTATACAAATATTTCCATGACCTTTGTTACACAAATATTTCCATGACCTTTGTTATACATATATATCCATGACCTTTGTTATATGAATATTTCCATAACCTTTGTTATACAAATATCATTATCTTCTTTAAGCAGAATTGGGTATCTTTTTTTCTTTCAACAATACTTTTTCATTATTAGTGACGGTTTATACGAATTTGGGTAAGGGAATAGGATTCTTTTTGGTGTAAAATTCATCATGGATTAGTTGAACGGAGTGATATATTAGATATCTAGTGGCCTCTGGGAATAGTAACCCCTTACTAAAGTACTTTACGGAGAAAAGTAAAGGTTACACAGAAACCACTTCATATGTAAGGAGAATGCGAAAACACACACACGCACATTATACTGTATATATATATATATATATATATATATATATATATATATATATATATATATTTATATTTATATATATATAATATATATATATATAATATATATATATATATATATATATATATATATAATTTACACTTTATATCCTTTGAAGTTGGTTGCACCAGAAGAGTTCTGCTTGCTGGTATCAGCAACTCTTTACTGGTAAGGTAACCAAAACCACGTCCTATTTTTCTTAACCCAATCAGATCCTAGTGCCCATTTATATATGTATGTATGTGTGTGTGAGTCGTATACATAGTTCATAACCCAGAAGAATTTTTCAAACACGCTAAAATTTAAAGCAGTCGAAAGACTTTTATCCTCCTGAATAAGATTGGATTCATCTCCTCCGCTAAACAAAGACTTAAATTTGCTCTTCCCTTCTTGGCTCTAACGTGCCATAAACAGGCTCATTAAGACTGAGTGGGAGCCTGATTTCTTACTCGGCATTTCAGTCTGCTGCTGTAACCAGATTTCTTGGAAACCGGTAAGGAGGAATTTGCGCATTCCTAAAATTATGCCTGAGTGAAATACTCTGCTATTCCACAATGGACCAGAAAGTGGCTGGTGAACCTGGTCTCGGGCTCAAATCATTATTATTATTTTTTTTTCTAGATACTGCAATGGCGATTTTCATTTCATAGCTGGAGAGGCTGCTCCTTTGAGGGGGCGGTTAGGGGGATTTTTGACTTGATTATTTTCGTTTTGATTTTATTGTTTCTTTTCCAAAATTTTTAAATGAAGTTTTTATATTATGTAATTGCAAATGAAAATCGACCAGTCAGCGCTTGATTAAATTTAATTTTGTAAATTTGTCTTATTTTATTATTTTCACAATATTTATATATATATATATATATATATATATATATATATATATATATTTATATATATATATATATATATATATATATATTTATATATATATATATGTATATATGTGTGTGTGTGTGTTTCGATGAAAATCATATTCTTTTTAGTGTCATTAATTTTAATTTTACAACTTTGTATTTTCTTTTAGTTTTGAATTTTTTCTATGATTAGCTGTTTAAATCCTGTTTATTATAATTATGATAATTAAAAGATTAATATTGATAGTGATAGTAATTTTATACTAATGATTATGATTTTGATGATAGTTATGATAGTAATGGCAATGTAAATCCTAATTTTTTATATATGTCCCTTCAATTTCATGAAATTGCCATGAAAAATATTTTATCCTTTGGAAGTAAAGTTTTGGCAATTGGTCCTATCAGTCTTACATATTTATTTTACTTTCTTTACATATTTCCATCTTACTCCACCTTAATTCTCTGTTAAAGACACCATTGTTGAAAGTTATATACTGTATTTAGATCCCTGTTAATTTTTTTTTTTTTTTCATTTTGAATATTATAGATCCATTTAATTTCATCTAAGGAAATGGTTAGTTTTTATATAGTTGTTAAATTGATATTTTTAGTGGATTTGATTTAGCTTTTTTTTTGTACCTTTTACTGATATGGGCAGGAAAATAAATATGTATTACTACGGCAATCTTCTAAATTTTTATAATTCCTTACTTACATTGATCTGATATTAATAATAATAAAATAATAGAGGTTTAGATTTTGTTCATTACATTATCAATAGACCATATTGATTAATTTTAGGTTATGGAGCTTGACCTAAATCACCCCAGAATGCCATGGTATTAGCAACAACCCCCAGCACCCGCTTTGAGTAATCCCAGTAATTAGCTCTACTCAGCTCGGGGACAGGCAACCGCAAACCACGTATGGTTGACCTGGGCTTGGTCCAGTGAATATTTATCTACTGTTGGCTGAAAAAGAATTAAAACAGTAAAAAAAGAAAAATGGTAAAGATTCCATTGAAACGTAATGGTTTTTTGAAATATTAAATAGTGATTCACCATATTAAACCACTTGCCAATTATCGTTCTGTTCTTTAAATAATTTTTTTTTTTAATAATTTGCATGGGATGACAAAAACAGCACTTCTTTTGACATTGTGCAAATGTCAAATTAGTATGAATTAGTGATGAACTAACTCTATAAGGAAACAATAATAGACGATAGGTAAAACGAGGTAATTTTTAATAGTTTTGTATACAAAGTTCCCTATTATAATACCATGTAACCTGAATTATTCTTTAATTATATTTCATTCCATCTACTTGAGATAAAGATTTTGTGAATTATAAAAAGGAATTACCTTATTCATAATAGTAGTTATTTACCTATAGACTTAGTCTTGAAACAACTGGTCTCTCTCTCTCTCTCTCTCTCTCTCTCTCTCTCTCTCTCTCTCTGTAAGGGAACGTTAATCTTGATATAGTCGAAAGATTGAGAACTTTGGCAGCTGTAACTGTTATTATTATTGCAAATAGGGTAGCAGTAATTTTTGTGTTATTACGTCATTGTCGTTAATTTTGACACAAATGTTACGATTAGCGTTGATGGTATTGATAATATAATTTTTTTTTCATTAATTGTCGTAAAAAAGGCTTTTGAATATGTATGCGAATACAGAAGCGCACACACACACACACACACACACACATATATATATATATATATATATATATATATATATATATATATGTGTGTGTGTGTGTGTGTGTGTGTGTGTGTGTGTATATATGTACATATATATGTATGTATATATATAAAATACACATTTATTTGTATATGCACGTGTAAGTACACATTTCTTATTATTCCTTTTTATATATATGAATGAATATCAATTATGAGACTGTGTTTTGAATTACGTTATTGAGAGATATTTCTGAAAAAAGAAATGTTTGAGGCGTTAGTGTCATTATATATGTGCGTGTGCGCACGCGTGTGTGTGTGTGTATATATATATATATATATATATATATATATATATATATATATATTTATATATATATAGTATATATATAAATAAATAAATATATATGTATATATATATATATATATATATATATATATATATATATATATAATCAAAATTTGAGGCACAATTACATGCTGTTGAATACATAAAAATACTTTATTGAATGGAATTTTATAACTAATATTTATTGAATTTTTGATGACAGAATTTTTGGTTAATATTTTTGTTATATTTTGAGATGTACAAAAATACTCCATTCAATTCATTTTTTTTTTTTAATCGAGAAACAAATTATAATTACCTAGCACTTATTGGCATCTTTAATAGTATCCTAATCACAATTACTATTATCAATGTTATTTTGCATGCATTTTCGCAATCACCAAATTATTGCATAGAAATGATAATAATTTTCATTTTTTTTTTCATTCGAACAGAGCAAAGCAAAAAGAAACTAGAACTGACACTAAGTACAGCACATACTTTTGCCTATATCATGCAGTATATCACAATTGAATTATGCACGTTTTTGCACTAGTTTCATGCAAATTGGATAAGAATAAACGACGATAAAGCAAAAAGTCGTTTTTAACCTTTGGACACAAACACTCCCAAAATCTAATCAAACTGTTCTTGGATGATGGCAAATCATCCCACCAAATTTTATGAGATTCGGTCAAATAGTTTTTGGGGTATTCGAATCACAAACATAAAAAGATAAATACACGCCTATGAAAACATAACCTTCGCAACGAAGTTGGTGAAGGTAAAAATGTACTAAGTACTGTGTATCTCTTGTGAACCAGTAGCAAATGCCTTTGAGGTCGTTATTAAAGGAAAACACACTGAGCGGTTTCCCCCCAAGAGAGAGAGAGAGAGAGAGATTAGATCTGTCTTCAGAACTCCCCTCAGGGTCGACATGCGAGGAAGAGTTCCCAAGAATCTCTTGATAATCTTGAACATCTATTTAATAGGTAGTATGTTGGCCAGGGCACCAGCCACCCGATGAGATACTACCGCTAGAAAGTTAAAGGGCCCTTTGGATGGCCAGACAGTACTACATTGGATCCTGCTCTTTGTTACGGTTCATTTTCCTTTTACCTACACTTACATCGAATAGTCTGGCCTATTCTTTACATATTTCTCTTCTGTCCTCATACACCTGACAACACTGAGATTACCAAACAATTCTTCCTCGCTCAAGGGGTTAACTACTACAATATAATTATTCAGTGGTTACTTTCCTCTTGGTAAGGGTACAAGAGACTCTTTAGCTATGGTAAGTAGCTCTTTTAGGAGAAGGACACTCCAAACTCAAACCATTGTTCTCTGGCCTTGGATAGTGCCATAGCCTCTGTACCATGGTTTTTCACTGTCTTGGGGTAGAGTTCTCTTTGATTGAGGGTACACTCAGTCACACTATTCTATCTTATTTCTCTTTCTCTCGTTTTTAAAGTTTTTATTGTTTATATATGAAATATTTATTTTACTGTTATTGCTGTTCTCAAAATATTTTATTTTAATTGTTAATTCATTTTCTTGAAGTTTCCTTATTTCCTTTCCTCACTGAGCTATTTTCTTTGTTGCTGCCGTCGGGCTTATAGCATTCTGTTTTTCCTAACTAGGGTTGTAGCTTAACAAGTTATAAAAATAATAATCTTGCGCGTGCTTGTGGATAGGATGAGGTGGCTTAAGAACGACAAATTATTATAGCTGATACTGTCACATCTATACTGCACACGCACGCACGCACATACACACACACACACACACACACACACACACACATATATATATATATATATATATATATATATATATACAGTATATATATATATATATATATATATATATATATATATATATATATATATATATACACAGACGATGGATTGACGAATTAAGAAAGTTTGCGGTCGTAGACTGGTATAGAAAGACAATAAGCAGACGCAAGTGGAAGGACGTGTCTGAGCCCTTTGTTCTGCAGTCGACTAGTAACGGCTGATGATATATATATATATATATATATATATATATATATATATATATATATATATATATATATATAAAAGAAGCCAGTCAAACTCACACAAGACTTACTATACATCAAAAGTATATGAACACAATAATAACTTGATGCGACCCTTAAATCGTTAATATCTACCATCCTATAACCCTTCATCCTTTAAGCTCTCTCTATTATTTCCCTCCCCCTTTCTCTTTTTTTCCACGGACTGAGGACAGATTAATGTACTGTTATGTTGTCATTACTTCTGCCTCTGCATTCGAGGAAAGAAAGTCCCTTGCTCAGGCACACTATTGTGTCCTATTTCTCTTCCTCTGTTATTTTTTTTGGAAGTTTTTATAGCCTATATGTGAAAGACCTGTTTTAATGTTATTACTGTTTTTAGAATATTTTACTTTCTGTGTTCATTACTTCTTATGTAGTTTATGCATTTCCTTGTTTCCTTTCCTCACTGGGCTGTTTTTCCATGTTGGAGGCTTTTGGGCTCATGGCATCATGCTTTTTCAACTAGGGATATAGCTTACCCATTGATAATAATAATAATAATAATAATAATACATGAACATGGACTTAATCTGAGTTCTGGAGGTGTGAGCGTGTGAAATGCAAAGTCGCCACGAATGCATAATGAAGTCATGGAAGCCTTGCATGTACCAGTTAATATACATAGGAATTACAGTCACTTCTAAATTCCGGGATTTAATGCAACGCCTGTCACTGTTGTGGTCCGAGCATTTATTCGTATGTGAAGGGGATATACTATAGATCTTTTAAGATTAATTTTAACATGAAGATTTTAAAGTCAAGACTTGAGGTGATTTGTATTACTGTGCAGTTGATTAGTTTTTATTATTTTTTTTTCTATAGGCGGCGAATTAATTTAAAAAGCGACTCGGTGTATTTTTATCCTTTTATTCATGAATTTAATGAAGACTTTTGGGAACAATGTGCGGCTTTTAAAGTGCTGTTTTTCATGCCATAAGTAGGTTTTTTATGTCATAAGTAGATTTTTTTGTCATAAGTACACCTACTTTTATATTCCTAACTTTATTTAGTTAGCATTTTCAAGTGCCTGGAATTTTATCATTTTCTTTTGTTACACTTTTATATGAAAAAATAAAATAGAAAATGCTATTTTTTTAAGGCAAATTAAATTGGAAAATACCGTTTTTGAAGGCAATAGTTTACGGATAAAAATCTAAACAGAAGCTTTAGTAGGGCACCGGATTTTCTATACATTTCCTATTCTTTTCCTATATATTTTCCATACGTATCATAACTTTTTCGTGCAAGGATTTCCATTTTGTAGACCTTAATCACGCATACGGAAAGGGATGTCGGTGGCTTCACAATAAAACCCTTGGGCGCTTACGTTCTCATAGCCTATTGGCTGGCTGGAATCCTCTTGTTTCTGTTCGTAATTGCCGTCAACGAGAGATTTATTTTAGGCGGCTTTCGAATGGAAAATTGCTGCCTTTGAACAACGGTAATGTTCAACAGTGAAATATCAGTTCTAACAGAATCTCACAGAAATGTTCTTTATCACAGAAGTATCATTTCTCACAGAAAGATAATTTCTCACTGAAGTATTTTATCATTTTCTAATTAAGTATCACTTATCACAGAAATATCACGTCTCACAATAATATAATTTTCCAATAAAGTATCATTTTTCATAGTAATATCATTTTCCAATTAAGTATTATTTATTCCAGAAAATCACTTCTCAGTGTAATATCATTTTCCAATTAAATATCACTTATCACAGAAATATCACTTCTCACAGTAATATCATTTCTCACAGAACTCGCCTGAAAGAGATGAGTCGAATAGATATGGAAATTAGATACTGATATCAATGAAGTTTGTAATTATATTAAAGGTTTCAAATATTCTTCTATTCCGTAATAATGTGTCTGAACATGGCATGACCTGAACGCTTGGACACGTTCGAAAAGATTCCAGGGTACCATTGGTATCAGGAATATATTCGCTTACATACGGTTAATATATATATTAGTGTACGCGACCCATAAAAAGGACTGTTAGATGATTAGATAATTATGCACACATACACTCAGATTCAACCCTTCCCACCCCCTCCTATTTCCCAAACTACAACACGGCAGTTGTGGTTTCCGAGTGTACCGCTTGGGGTACCCCCATCTCACCAGGGTATGACTACTCCCTCCCCTTACCCGAGGGATGGTGAGAGACCGAATAGTTATACATCTGTCAGTGCCGTTTAGCTTGACCGGGAAGATATATATATATATATATATATATATATATATATATATATATATATGTCTGTGTGTGTATGTATGTATGTGTGTTTGTGCATATGCGTGTGTATGTGTATTCTTTCAGCTATGCAAGTATATTACTAAAAACGAGAATTTTAGAATATGAAAAGAATTCTTACAAGTTTAGTCATCGTCATAGGAAAATTGATGTCAGTGCCCCTCCCGCGTTGCTCTGTAGGCATAACTCAGAATCTTCACAGCGTCCCTTAACTGCACCCACTACTTATCTTTCTACGTGGTTTCTGTTCTAGATTTCCCTCTTAGTTTCTAACCTTTAAACTTTCACCGGCTTGTATGCTTCAGTTCCCTCTCTTTTTCTTCCCTCTTGCTTTCTAATCTCTTATAACTTCTAGTGCAATTATTCATTGTCCTGAAAGCTATTCAACTTTTGAAGAAAATCTTCGCTTTTATGGTTTTTTAATTTCCTGTTATTCCTTATTTATAATAAACGATATAGGCATCAATGACCTTCGATGCCAGGATGCCAGAAAACTCAAAATCAATCAATCAATCCTTCCCCTTTGCAAGGTGCAACCCAGGTCTCATGTCCAATCCCATCTGTAATATAAAGGGCTACAAGATCCACATATTTCTCAGTCTTGAAATTATATTAAGGTGTATATTGCTAATATAGGGATAAAGGGTTTTATTGCTGGAGAAGCGAATTGAAACCATCGGAGCTTGTTGGTTGGAATAACTTATCGGTTGCACGAATGATATGCAAAACAGACGACGATGCTGTGAATTAGGTGTGAGGGGAATTAGTAAGGGGAAATACATGAGATGGGAACATACAATTTTTTTTTTTTTAGATTTGAAGCATACTGTAGCAAACGAAAGATGCTGCAGGTATAAATATGAATCCAAATGTAGCATAAAAGTAGTGTGACAACTATATTTTATTTATTTATATATTTATTTATTTATTTATTATTATTATTATTATTATTGTTGTTGTTGTTGTTATTGTACTTGTTTTTATTATTATTATTATTATTATTATTAGTAGTAGTAGTAGTAGTAGTAGTAGTAG
>NC_090733.1:110824031-110829031 GCF_036898095.1 Palaemon carinicauda
GTGTCACTGAAATAATATCTATATTAGAAGAATACTTGGTCAAGTTATAAAAATTCGGTATATTACTGGATTTGAAATATAGTAAATAATATAATGAGACAATTTTTTCTTCTTTAAAAAAAAAAAAAACATTAGTTATTCTGCCTCACAGAAAGTCAGGTTTAACACAATAAACAAATTGATGCATTGTTTTAACTATATAATGTACAATGTTCCATTGCTGCATCAGAAAGTTTATACAATAGTTACCAAAGTGAGAGAGAGAACTTTTGAATTGATAATTTGTGGGAGAATATGCGTCACATTTCAAACTTAATTTCAATTGTCAATTGCCGCTTTTATGTAAGTTGTATTATTGCCCATAATATACTTTAACATCACTGCAGTGGAGGTTATTGTTATTATCTTTTTTATTATTATTGTTATTAGCGGATTGTGATTATTGCCGAAAATGCTGTTATTAGAGACAAGAGAATCTTTTAAAGAATCATCTATTGCCTTTAAGTTTTTAATATTGCGTTATTATTATTATTATTATTATTATTATTATTATTATTATTATTATTATTATTAACAGTAGTAGTAGTAGTAGTAGTAGGTAGTAGTAGTAGTAGTAGTATTTGGATTCTTTTTTACTGTCATCATTATTATTATTATTATTATTATTGTTATTATTATTATTATTAAACTTGAATATGTATATATTTTATGGCAATCTCATTATTTTAGTCGTTTTATGTACCGTAAATTACTATATCAAGGTCATACATCTAATTTTAAAATAACTCAAGAATTCAGTGTCATATAAATCAATCCTAAAGCAAGCTAAAGTGGGATTTTAATTGTGTAAAATGGGGGCAATCTTCTACATATTGTCCAATGTAAATTAATTATTTTCATTATATAGAATTCATGTAAATTAGCTTATATCAGTTCTGATCGGGATTCAGAAGTAGAAACGAGGAAAAAAGATCCTTGTGAATCAGCAATAGACTATAATTGTGGCAATTGAATGAAATAGACCCAGTGATTTATTATAATAGCATTTAGTACATAATACTATGTAATTGGGCTCACCTGCTTTTATTTCGCATATTCCCATATCTTTTAGGCAGGAAGACTTACATTTGTTGAATTTACTAGACAAAAATGTACCAATTTTAGAGGAAAAATATGTCATATTACTTTGTGAAATAATGTTAAATGTATTTTTGATTAAATTTTCGTGACCTTTTGATTTGTAGTTCTGGGAATATTATTATTTATTTATTTATTTATTTATTATTATTATTATTATTATTATTATTATTATTATTATTATTATTATTATTACCTTACCAATGAAAAGAAAATCCAGACGCTACACTGGTTCAATTTCGTCAAATAAAACAAACCGAAGTTACGAATAAGTTGACAGGCGACGTTTTCTTCTTGAAGAATTGTCACTATTAAGGCTACCAGACGTATTCCAAGTCAAATTCTACCTTGTGAGGTTATTTTTTACCCGAGAATCAAGTCATAAATATCGATTTCCCGTAACTGCCTTGGATTGTTTTTTTCTTTTCTTTTCTGAAATTATTTATTTTAAATTTCCTAAAAATTTCATTCTTTCAAATTAAACAATTTATTCTTATGATATTTTATTTCGTGTTTAGTAATAGTCAAAGTACTGTAATTATTTGTCATCGATGCTGGAAATGATCTCTGTCGATTTTATTTTGAATTTTTTGAAAAATTAATGATACAATACTTTTAATGTATTTTAATTGTTCAGAGTAAACAATTTTTATCACCACAGCTCGGATATTTTATGTTAGGTGTGATAGTTCCAAAAAGTGTAAATGAATTCCATTAAAACATTCTGGATTTCATAATAACCCAAATAAAAAAGAAAAAAAAATCATTTTATCGTTGCATGAAATGCTGTCGTTTTGGGAAGTATCAAAATGTACCAATTTCCCTTTTTTAAATGTAATACGTTGTGAATATTACCGGTATTGCTTTCCAGGAAGAGACTTCATATATCTTTTATACTTTGAAACCTCGTAATTATTAATCTTCGATGGTTTGGCGAGAGGGTGGGAAACGAGTCGACTCAAACTCGGAGAGATATCCCCCTGGGGGATTTTTGAAGTTACGTGGTGAGGGGGAAATAACACTGCTTACTACCCATCAAAAAAATCTCAGATGGATTTTCTCATGAGAGAGAGAGAGAGAGAGAGAGAGAGAGAGAGAGAGAGAGAGAGAGAGAGAGAGAGTTCTTGTTTTAGATGTAACTATATTTTTTTGTAAGTATATCTGTATATTTTAAGAATTTAATATTAGTAAATAGTCATGCCCTTGAATGGGGGAAATCTGGATGGTTGAACTGTGTGCAGTGGGAAATGACGGAAAAAAAGTTTGAGAGTCATTGAGGTACAGCAATGTCATTTTATGGAATAATGTGAAAAGAATTATTAAAAACTTAGTAGATGAAATTTCAAAGATTGACAAGGGAAGGAATACAACTGCGGAACTGTACAGTCCGAAAACTGCGTATTATTAATTATATATGGGAAGAGCTGGCCTGCTGGATGTTACGAATATTTTTCACACCTTTTCAGACACTGCATTTCAACGCTGAATGGTCTCTTTGGCCCCAGTTGTGGTGGTCTATTAGTAAGGTTCCTGTATGACATTCCCCGGACTAGGATTCGAGTCCCGCTCAATCATCCTTGTGAGCTAAGGATGCGGAGTTTAGGGAGCCTATAGGTCTATGCTGAGTTATCGGCAGCCATTGCCTGGTTCTCCTTGGCCCTAGCTTGGGTGGAGAGGGGCTTTGGGCGCTCATCCTAAATATGGTCAGTCTTTAGGGCACTGTCACTGTCCCTTGCCTCTGCTATTCATGAATGGCTTTAAAACTCTTTAATCCAAGAAACCTTTAAGTACGATGTTTTCACACCATTCAGATTTTATTGTAATATATTTTTCTCTTTTTTTCTAACTCAAACGAAATATTCAGGTGTTGATGTTGATACTTTGTGCCCATGCAAAGGAATTTCCGTGTTAACATTTTCGAGTGCGTAAGTCTGCATGTAAATATGCGCATCCGCGTGTAGTAATATACTCGTAAAAATGCAAATCCTCTTTCAACACTAGTTTCTGAACAAAAAAATCCATTTGCATGCGAGAGATTTCTGTCTCTTTCTGATTTTTTTTTCTATTCCGTGAAAAAGGAATTTCTTCCAGCATTTCCAGAGAGCAGTTTCCTGTCAGTTGCATTTTGCAAAACGGAGCGAAAACATCGTTGATTGTTTGTTGAGGACTCGGCGGCATCTTTGCATTGGATTCTCAAGGGCTAAAGATGAAGATGTGTGACACTTTTATTTTGGGAGCTGTCGTCCGGATTCACCTTTGACTAATGACTGGGAGAAAAAGGAATCAAGAAGGACTTTGCTTAACACACTCACTCTCTCTCTCTCTCTCTCTCTCTCTCTCTCTCTCTCTCTCTCTCTCCTCTCTCTCTCTCTCTCTCTCTCTCTCCTCTCTCATATGAGTAATTTTAAAGTTTAATGTGGTTGCAGTTTAAACACGCACACACACACACACACATATATATATATATATATATATATATATATATATATATAATATATATACATATATATATATACATATCTGTATATATATATATATATATATATATATATATATATATATATATATATATATATATATATATTTACATTAAAATACACAATTTTCCGTGTATTTATGATAAATAAAATAACCCACAATGTATGAAAAATATTTTTCATACATCGTGGGTTATTTTATTTTATATATATATATATATATATATATATATATATATATATATATATATATACTATATATATAAATATATGCAAATATATATATTATATATATATACATATATATATATAAATATATACATATATATATATTATATATATATATAAATATACATATATATATATAAATATATACATATATATATTATATATATATGTATATATATATATATATATATATATATATATATACCTGTATATATATATATATATATATATATATAATATATATATATATATATATATATATAATCAAGCAACAACAACAAATACAGCTGTTTGTAGTATAATGCGGGCCAAAGTCCTCAGACATCTACTATTCATACCTGCGATTAGTCCAGATTTCATCACCATGCTAATCAAATCGGATTGTTGATGGTAGGAGATTTTAGTCTGATTGCTCACAGCAAACCATCCTAATATGGGTTGACCTGACCAGTACAACTTTGGCGATTGTGGAGGTAGTAGGTTGGCCTGGAATTAGCCATCCGTTGAAATACCACCCCGAGAGAGTCATTGGGTCCTTTGACGTGTCAGACATTACTATATTGGATCCCTTTCTCTGGTTACGGCTCATTTATCCCTTCCCTGCACATACACCTAGTAGTCTGGCCTATTCTGTCCACATTCTCCTTTGTCGTCGTACACTTAATAACACTGAGATTAACAAACATTTCTTCTTCGCTCAAGTGTTTAACTATTGCACTGTAATTGTTCAATGGCTACTTTTTTCTTGGTGAGGGTAGACGAGACTCCTTAGCTATGGTAAGGCTATGGTAAGGAGCTCTTCTAGACGAAGGACACTCCAAAATTAAACCATTGTTTTCTAGTCTTGGGTAGTGCCATAGCCTCTGTACCATGGTCTTCCACTGCCTGGGATTAGAGTTCTCCTTGCTCGAGGGTACACTCAGGCACCCTATTCTATCTTATTTCTCTTCCATTTTTTGTAAGTTTTAATAGTTTATGTATGGAAAATTTATTTTTTATCTTGTTCGGTATTCCTAAAATATTTAATTTTAATTGTTCGTTACATCTATTTTAGCTTTATTTCCATATTTCCTTTCCCTCACTGGGCTATTTTCCCTGTTTGTGCTCTCGGGGTTATAGCATCCTGCTTTTTCAAGTAGAGTTGTAGCTTAGCTAGTA
>NC_090733.1:110839398-110841898 GCF_036898095.1 Palaemon carinicauda
ATATGAATATGAATAAAAGTAGTAAATTTCACCTTAACGATTTTGATGTTTCAAAAGTAAATTGATGAGTATGACAATATTTAATGCAAAAATTGCGGTTCAGATAGATATTACCTTGAATATTAAGATTATAAAATTGATACCAATAATAAATATTACAAATTCGTGAAAGGGGAAAGTGCTCATCGGTGCCCCTCACGCTTTAGGTATTACGTAAGGCATTTTGAAGTGTCCCCTCTGACTTTAGTTTTCTGGCCTCACTTTATAACCTAATTTACCTCCATTCTATTTCCCTTTTCTCCAACCTGATTTTTAGCCTCTTTTAACCTTTAATAGTTCAACTGGTGGGTTATCACCTTAAATGAACTTCTACTTTTAGTTTTTCTGGCCTCAGTTTATATCCTTCTAATTTACTTCCGTTCTAGTCATCTTTATTCAATCTTGCTCTCCAACCACAGTTGACTTTACCAGTTCAACTGTGTGAATATCAGTGCTGAATGGCCTTCCAGGCCCAACACCGTATAGCCCAAGTTCACAATGCAGTTCAGTCTTGCTCTCCAACTACAGTTGACTTTACCAGTTCAACTATGTGAATATCAGTGCTGAATGGCCTTCCAGGCCCAACACCGTATAGCCCAAGTTCACAATGCAGTCTAAGTAGAACGCCCCGTCTGTAAAGTTCTCCAAAACATTTTCTTTTCTCGTCCGGAGTTCTTCAGTCCATCTCATAAATTCAGTGTAATAGAAAGAAGCTTTGTCAAGGGAGGGGCAGGGAGGTCTGTGGGTGAGTTGCAGGGTTAGGCTACTCACGCTAAATTAAGTTGCCCAGAAACCAGAAAATGGGGCTGCCTCTCTCAAGAATAAGTATGCAACGGCGGTAAAAGAAAAGGATTTAAAAGATCTATGTTATCATTATTTTAGTTGTTATTGGTTTAGTTAGTACTTTTGTTGTTGTCCATGTTAATGCTATTGAAGGTTGAATAATTATAGTATAGAAAATTATGATAATTAAATGATAACAATTTTTATTATAATTTTTTTAGCATTATTACTATTAATATTATTCCCCATGTTGATGTCACTGAAAGATTAAAGTATTGAAAATCATTATAAATAAAATGATAATATATATTATAATTTTTACTGAGAACAGTTGCTGCTTCAGTGGCATTCAATTTATGCGAAACTGTTGCTAATGTTTTTTTATCTCATTATTCAAAATATGATAGAAATATTCGGTCATTCTGTTCGATCTTATTTTAATGCAAATTACGGTACGGCACAGAAGGACTGGTCCTGGAATTGAGATCATGTGGAAATTTCATGTTAGAATTCCAGGCGGGGTCCAAGTTCGGTGACCTGGTTACAATTCCGAATTGTCAGTAGTTTCTAGCAACTGAGTCCTTGCTTAATTTCTAACTAGGAATAGACTGTAGAATGTGTCTCGTCTAGGCAGTATTTATACGGTAAATCAGGCTAATACTCTCGGTCTGATAATTTGCCATTGCTAAAATAAATACATGCCAAAAGACACTATCTCCAGTCTGTTCACAGCTAAAAATGAGCAACGAATATTTATCCTTATTCACTCCTTCTATTTCGTCCCTTTTTTTATTCGTATTAGGAAGAATAAATGACCAAGTATTTCTCCTCAGTTTTCAAAAAGGAAATATTCACTAATACTGGTGGAACATAATATTCTCTAAGGTAGATAACTAGAAATAGTACAAGTTTCGTGTAAATTAAATGCCTCTGAAGCACCAACTATTTGTAATTCTTGTTATCTGATAAGAGGGTCTGCTGTTAAAATACGTTATTGATATCATTATAATTATTATCAATATTATTATTATTTTATTATTATTATTATTATTATTATTATTATTATTATTATTTTTATTTTTATTATTATTGTTATTGTTGTTGTTGTCGTTGTTGTTAATGTTGTTATGATTATTAAATATTTTGCTTGAGATATTCTTCGAGTTTTCCCCAGTAACACTAGTATCTTAATTAAATTTAACTGCTGGAAAATTATGAAAAATTGCATTCAATATTATCATTGTTATTGTTATTATAATTGGTATTCGTAGTTGATTACGTGTCATTCAAAGGCAAGCAATAGTTTTGAAGAGACAATGCAAATGGATGTAAGTAATTTAGCGGGTTACAAAGTATACTACCCTTGTACAAGTCCAACAGAGAAGCGTCAAACTGATGAAATTGACTACAAACGGATCAATGAATTAACAAATATACAAACAAGAGAAGGTGGATTTGCTTAAACATCCCTTCAAGCACAGGAAGTAAACCAACACCACAGATCTTGAAAGAGAAACGAAAGAGAGGAAAGTAGACGAAAAGGATGATGTAAATGACCAAAAAATGATTAGGTGGGATGATAAAGGGTTTGTGGAAGTAAAAAAGTCATTTAGTTTTTCCTTATATAAAAAAAAGACTGTGTTCGTTATGAAACGTTTCGGCATATACTGTGTGTATA
>NC_090733.1:110844398-110846898 GCF_036898095.1 Palaemon carinicauda
TAACTGAAAGGTGCACTGCTAAGGTTTGGTTGTATTTAAGTTTTTATGCCCCCTTCAGGAGCAATGAATTTAGAAACGATCTATGCATTTACCAGGCTTGTTCAAATTTACTAATTATAACAGACAATTAGAAAGACTTTTAGTTATTTATATCATATTAAATGTGCAGAATATCACAAGAAATGAGCCAAATGACTGAATGCTTTTAGCAAATTAAATGAATTGAACTGAAAGCCTAAAAGTATAATAATAGTGGAGGAAGTTTCCTCGTTTTTTTTTTTTTTTTTTTTTTTTTAATAGGAAACGAACGAACTGGACTAAATAATTCGTAATAATTTCAATACGAGAAGAGTTCTGACATTTTCAACCACTGAAAATTTGAGATCGTTATTAAAGAATAATTAGACAATGCCAAGTGTAAACTTTGCACATTTTTTTTATACTTTTTTCGGTCTTTAATCTCGTCATCTCCGTCAAATGAATAAGCGAGAAAAATGTCAATAAAAAACCGAGAACTCTTATTCAATTTGACCATGAAACTCCATCAATGAATAAAAAATATTTTTAATAGCTTTAGTAAAGCGGCTTACCGTCCAATTTCTGTAACCAATATTATCTAAAGTTTTTTTTTTTTTTTTTTTTTTTTAACATCTTTTGGTATAACAATTATTTAGGCACGCAGGAGGTAATTGTCTCTTCTTTAATTTGCAGTTAGTTTTCGTAAAGCCCGTAGTGTAGTATATGATGCACTTCTTACGATTTCTAATATGTACAGAAAAGCTTTGTGGTCAAGAAGGTCGTATGACAGGCCTTGATTTTAGTTCTTCCTTTGACCGTTTTAATCATAAGGCCCTTGTTTTTAAAGTTAAACATGTGGGAGTATGTGGTTTTTTTTTAGGATCATGGTTGAATTTTTTAAAGTAATAGATTACAGAGTAGTTGTTGATTGACACCATAGTAACTACTATTGAGGCATGTAATATCTGGTGTTCCTTAGGGTAGTGTTCTTGGCCCACTACTTTTTACTTTTTTTACGCTTGATATGTAATTTAGCGTAGAAAACAAGCTTGCTGCATATGCCGTTGATGCTACTCTCTTTGCATAACTTCCATCTTCTGATTATAGACTTTGTGGTTACTGAATCCCTTGATAGAGATGTAGCTAAAATTATTGCATAGCGCCAATTAATGGGGACGGAGTTGAATCCTAACAAAACTTATTCGAAATGTTTAATTCGTTATTTTTCTATATCCTTTTCGCACTGGAATATTTTCCTTTATGGAGCCTTTAGGCAATTTAGCATCCTGGTTTTTCAGGTTATGCTGTAACTTAAAGGGCAACAGTAATAACAGGTAGAAAAGTAATATTTATTTTTACAAAGAAATTCGAATATAAAAAAATGTATAAATATTGAATACCAGAGTAATTGTAAAAAAATATGAAGATTTATGATTATATTTTTAGATTCGTAACTCCTCCACCTTTACCAATTGATGAAAGCAAAATATCAGGAATATTTTGAGGCTTTCCTCGAAAGTCCTTTGATGCTTCTAACAACGGCAGAAAGTGTCTTATAAGCAAATTAATTAAGTCAGTAAACAAACCAAAGCCTATTTGCTTCTTAGTTGGTAAAATCAAAGTGAAAGGTTTGAAATTAGATATATATTACTTGTATGATTAAGTTTTTACTTAAATAATTTGCAACTTAGTAAATGGTAGTGAACATAATAGGCTAGATATTCAAATACGAAATTTATAACTATAATTAAAGTTATGAATAAAGTAAATCGCTTTTATAGATTTAGCCAATGAATTTCGAAATGAGTAAAGTTTTGACATCACATAACCTTAAAATTAAATTGAGTAATTTAAGTTTTCCTTTGAAGAAAGGAACGAATATAAAATGAAAGACAAGAAAAATTACCATTTTTTGTATAGAGGAAAAGCATTAACTAGCAACATTAAAAAAAAAAGAAAAAAAAAAGATACTTTTAGTCCCCAAAAGAGAAAGAATTTCAATCCCGGGAGAAACAGCTGATATGTTAAGAGTATCATCTTCCAGTACCAATTCTGCATTATTATGGACAAGATTGTTGTCAACATTTTGAGCAACACATTTTAAAACGGAAAATTCTGTTTTTTTATTCGTCATATAATTTTCGTCCAATCCCATCACTCACATCATGTATATGCAAAAATAAAAAAATAAATTTACTAATAATTTTTACGTTGGCAAAAAACGAAGGGGGTAAAAAATTATTTGAAAAAATTGCGAGGTTTTACATCTCAACACGAAGACTACAACAGGAACATGACATATACATGTAAAAGAACAGTTCTCTCTCTCTCTCTCTCTCTCTCTCTCTCTCTCTCTCTCTCTCTCTCTCTCTCTCTCTCTCTCTCTCACCTCCACCAATAAGAATAACTCGCAACTGGAGGAATTTTTTGCCCTGTCTATTGATGTCAACAACAACAGATGCAATGATACTTTTGTCATGCA
>NC_090733.1:110854398-110861898 GCF_036898095.1 Palaemon carinicauda
CTTCAGGCTTAAGATTTTGATGCTGATTCTCACTATTTATAATTGTACCCCTTCTTTCTTTTTATTATTATTATTATTACTATCCAAGCTACAACCCTAGTTGGAAAAGCAAGATGCTATAAGCCCAGGGGCTCCATCAGGGAAAAATAGCCCAGTGAGGAAAGGAAATAAGGAAATTCGTTTCATGTCTAAACATCCCCATTGTGTAATATCGTCGTTCAAAAAGTTGGATTTCGCTGACCAATGGTTGTAATTTGTTTATCATTCCTAATTGTTCTTTTTCCGAGTACTTTTCAATTAGATTGCTATTATACATTCACATTCCAAAGCTTCATCAATCTGAATTATTTTGCATTGTAAATACTTTAAATTATACGAATTACTCCTCCATCCGAGACCAGCTCATTCAGATTCGAAGAATAAGATAACGATACTCGTACCTATTTTTTTTTATTCCATTTAAATAATGATATTCAGCTCCGAATCTTTTTAGTTTCCAAGCCTTATAATGACTAGCACCTCTTTCCTTTTTTTTTTTTTTAAACCTCATGGCAATTGGCTCTAGAAAAATTTCGAACCTCGTCATTTCGAGTTCTTTTACAACTCAAAAGCTTATCAAAGCTGCGAAACGACACGGAAATGTGCTCATGCAGCAGGATTTTCCAGCGTAAGTACTAAGTCAGGATATTGACTGCCGTCCCCATTCGTCAATCTGCAAATGATCAGTGTCATCAAGGCTTGTTTGCTTTTGCCAAACAAATGCTAAGTTAAAAAACACATTGTTTGCTTTTTTGCATGATCAGTACATCCGTGAAATAAAGGTATATGACTGCCGTCTATTTTCGCAACGCTAATTGATAGTTTTTTTTTTTCACATTGAACGTAACGATTGTGATATTGTGATGTAGATCCCTGTTTGTCATAGGCAAATAAACAATAAATCAAAGATATATTTGTTCTTTACTCAGTACTACTACTGAAATGAAAATGCTGTGTTAATTGGTGGATTGGGGAGGGGGGGAGGCGGATTCAACATTCTTGTAATATCGCTGGTCGAATCGTTACGTCCTCTTAAGTTTGTTTGCGACTGGTAGAGCATATGCTGTTATGAGTGATGATTTTTAAATCGAACTCTATATATCATCGTAACTTTATTAATTTTCCTTCTTACGAAATCATATGAATAATTATTTTCAATTATTTTTCGCTTCATCATTCTATTCAATTTTCATAATCATTGAAATAACAGTTCTATTAATTATAATGATAAGAATTAAACAGACACTGATCTTCCCTTATCTTGTGTTAGGGTTGTTTTGGCCTGATTGGTAACGTCTCTGCCTGGTGTTTGCCAGTCGAGGGTTCGATTCCCGCTCAGACTCTTTAGTGCCATTAGTGTCTGCAACCTAACAATACTTGTGAGCTAATGTTTGGGGTTTTTGGGGAACCTATAGATCTATCTGCTTAGTCATCATTAGACACTGCCTGGCCCTCCCTGATCCTAGCTTGGGTGGAGAGGAGGCATGGGCGCTGATCTAATAATATATGGTCAGTCTCTAGGGCATTGTCCTGCTTGCTATGGCAATGTCGCTGTCCCTTGCCTTTGCCATTCATGAGCTACCTTTAAACCGGTAAACCTTTAAACCTTCTCTCATCTGTCAACTTTGCTTAAGGAAAACTTTTATGTTCCGAGGTAAGGTGAGCTTTGCTAGGCTACGTTTCACCCGTATAATTTCTAAATTCTTCTCTTGCCATTTTTACTTCATCAACGATATTTTTAATGAACCAACCGATATTACAATTAACCATAGAAATCTGTATTTCCACGTATCATTGTGCAGATCATCTGTTTGTTCAAGTTATCTGTTGTACATTTAGGTGGATCCGCCTTGGGGCTCTGATCTCCAGGTCGATAAGAGAATCCAGAGATTAATGTTTCAATATATATGGCTGATATGAATATATATATATATATATATATATATATATATATATATATATGTGTGTGTGTGTGTGTGTGTGTGTATATATAATTAGATACATGTATATTTACTTTATATATATATATATATGTATATAATTAGATATATGTATATTTACTTTATATATATATATATATATATATATATATATATATATATATATATATATATATGTATGTATATATGCAGTATATGTATATATATGTATATTTATATATATATATATATATATGTATGTATATATATAAATATGTATATGTATGTATATATATGTATATATATATATATATATATATATATATATATATATATATATATATCCTAATTGAACCTTGAGATGGGTTACATGCTTGTGTATATGTATTGTGATGTCTTACTCCTACACGAAGAAATATGTACGCAAAGAACCCCACTGATATATCGTGAATCTACTTTAATAATGGCCACAAACAGTAAAGAAGTCATGAACCGTGACATCTCCATAAAGCTAATAATAAGGGTGCTTTGCACCGTCCCCCAGCCACATACAGAAGCTTTCCTTGTTCTAACTCTCTATACGAGCATAGAAATATCACAACTTACACGCACTAGCGCCATCTGTACTGATTACGACGGTATAATTCAGTTTTATGTCAGCCAAAAGCTCCCCTAATTGGACTTAGCGCTTTATTTCCCATCAACTTATCATTTTTATCCGCCCATTAGATCGTTTTTATTTATCCACGAGGGATAAATCTAATCGGAATTCGGCAGATCTGCGGCGGGAAAACTTCGCGACTCTCGATTTGGCGCGAAATTTATCTGTGATTTACTTCGTGAAAATCCAACCTTTATTTGCTTTGACGGTGGCATATAGCACGCTCATTTGGGATCCATATCATTAGCGCTTATTTTTTTGTTCTTTTCTTGCTTCGCCTTGCAATTGCATGTATACCAACACCATATTAACCATTAAGAAATATACAGTCAGTTTTATCCCTGTCTTTAGCAGGATGTGGAATGAAATTATTTCGTTTTAGGGCGCCCGGGGGTTCGTGATAATTGGCAATTTGAATTCTTATTTGTAATCTATTTCCAGTTGCTTCCATCGAATTTTTTAAAGGAATACTTTAAGATATTCAAATGGGCGTAAATCTTCAATGAAAAAATATAACAGAAACCCATTAGTAACAATGATAAATACTCCGAATAATGAAAAAAATAAATACTTCATTAGTAATATTAAATACCATGCATAAAATCTTTTGAATACGGTTTATGAATATCTTATATTACATTTGAAAGGAATACTTTGTAAAAATTCTATTAGCCATAAATTTTCAATGAATATGAAATAAACATTAGCGATAATGAAATTATACATAAGTATGTATGTATGTATGTATATATATATATATATATATATATATATATATATATATATATATATATATATATATATATATATATATAGTTACAATAATAACGGGACATAAAATGTTTGAACCTGGTTTATTAGTAACTTATAAGAATTCACGATCATCTGCATATGACCCGCCATAAGCTTCTATCAGTCTCTCAAAAGTTCAATTTCGGAATTGCCCAAAGCAATAAAAGAGAGTTGTTGAACATGGAAGAGTCGGGAAAAATATTCTACCATCATTTGAAATTGAACAGTCCATCTAAATTGGACATTTGAACTTTGAACAGCCGTTTAATATGTGACATTGCCGTTCTATATTGGACAGTCATCTTAATTAGAAAAACGTATGAAACTGAAAGATCGTTTTAAATTGAGCTGACGCAAATTGCTGGTTAGGAAAAAAAAGGAAGAATTTGAAGGGGGAATTCAGCTCTATAAGTCTTTGAAGGTCACAAATGGCATTCGCATGCACTGTGCCGCCTACCAGCTTCGATTGATACATCCGATTTCCTCTGCCGTGGTCATCCTTTGTCGATGACGGTGCAGTTTTCTGTGATGACCCTATCTGTAACGATTTCTTTCACTTTATATGTATATATATATATATATATATATATATATATATATATATATATACATATATATATATATATATTTATATATATTACATATATATAAATATTGCACACATACATATATAGAATATATATAAATAAATACTGATATATACATATATATATATATATATATATGTATATATATATATATATATGTATGTATATATAAATATATATATATATATATATATATATATATATATATATATATATATATATATATGTATGTATATATATGAATTTGGGAACCACTCCCTGTTAATGAGGCCCTTTGCGTCAATAGGCGGAGAATGAGTGTATATATACAGAAACATGTATATATGTGTATATATGCGTGTGTTTGTGTGTTCATACTGTATAAGTAAGGCTTCTGATGCATTGTCCAATTTATACTGAACTTCTTCGATACTAACTTTTATATTCTTTTCCTTCCATCGATTCTGGCTAATTCTTACTCCTCCTCTCCCTTCATTTCCGGTTTTCGTAATTCTCCCTCAACCATAATTCATAACAATGCCAGGGGATTGAATCCTTTTCTTCATTTCCCACTACTTATCACCCACCATTTATTCGTGTTTATTTATAAATGAATATATATATATATATATATATATATATATATATATATATATATATATATATATGTATATGTATATATATATATCACCCATACTAGGTCGGTTTGCTGAGTGATTAGACGAAAATCTTCCACCATCGCCAATCCGCACTGGCTAGCGTGGTGATGAAAACTGACCATACTCCTGCAGTGGACTAAAAATGGCTGTATTTGTTGTTGTTATTGTTGTGTATATATATACATATATATATATATATATATATATATATATATATATATATATATATATATATGGAATCTACATATTTCTAATCCATACTTAGTTGTAGTTATTTACTGAATTATTTACATATTTTAATTTAATACTTTGCTACGATTGTCTTAAATCCTTTCCTATTTCCTGTGCTCAAAACTGTTCAGAGAAATGGGAGAATTACTTTTCTGCTTTATGTGAAAATGTGTACAATTTTTATAATATGAATTGCAATATCTATCATCTCCAGGATATCACTGTAAATCAGGTTAAGCCTATTTATTTCACAGAGAGGATTAAATAGATAACTGCTATGGTATAAGCTTATCATTATTGTTGTTTTGTTCCGTAAAAAATAATTTTGTTTATCATTATTTTTTTCTCTATTTTCAGATCTTCATCACATTAGCCAGGTAAGTACCTCAAAGGACTTTACGAAAGTACCACAAAGGACTTTACGAAGGTACCACAAAGGACTTTACGAAGGTACCACAAATGACTTTACGAAGGTACCACAAAGGACTTTACGAAAGTACCACAAAGGACTTTACGAAAGTACCACAAAGGACTTTACGAAGGTACCACAAAGGACTTTACGAAAGTACCACAAAGGACTTTACGAAGGTACCACAAAGGACTTTCCGAAAGTACCACAAAGGACTTTACGAAAGTACCACAAAGGACTTTACGAAGGTACCACAAAGGACTTTCCGAAAGTACCACAAAGGACTTTACGAAAGTACCACAAAGGACTTTACGAAGGTACCTCAAAAGACTTTATGAAGTTACAAATGCATTATTATGTGAAAATGGCTTACTGGAAGACATGTGATTTATAATATCCATAAATTAACAAATAATTTCCATAATTAGTATGTAAAAAGAGATTTTTTCGTAAGCCGTTCATAATTAAGGAAAAAATGGCAAGCTGTAAAACGTACAATTCTCGTGTTGATTTCGGCAATAGGTAAGTTATTTTGAGTTATCCCATTCGGTTTGGTATTTATGATAGTTTGTGTTGTTGTTTTTAAGCAATCAGTAATTCCTACCGTACAGTTGGATATATTTGTAATAATTATAGGACGTAAAGGACAAGAAAATATTATAATAAGTTTTCTTAGTATTACATTTATTTTCAAATAGCAGTCTATGTCATTTTCAATTAGGAAGGGGATGTTTTGCAACCATAGAAATATGAGGCTTATTTTGCATATTATTATTATTGTTGTTGTTATGTTAGATGTTATTGTTATTATCATTGTTATTAATAATAAGTGTGGTAGTAGTAGCTAAAGAAGTAGTAGTAGTAGTAGTAGTAGTAGTAGTAGTAGTAGTAGTAGTAGTAGTATTACCCCGTCCCCACCGAGGTGGACAAGGGATATTGTTTTTAGTAGATTTTATTTTTTCTGTTTTTTCTTTACTTGTAAGCAACTTTACGGAATAATTACTCGACCGAATTACTTGGAATATTCAGGAGAGATGCACTATGACACACAATAGACACCATTCAAATTTTTACCTCATTGGGTTAAGGTCAAGGTCAGAGCCGATTTGTGACTATAAATCCGTCAAATATTATCCGATGTGCTTGGAAGCGAAACCAAAATCTTAATTTTTCGGTGCCGAAAATACAATTTGGTATATGAAAATAGCGAAAATTTATGGTTTTGAAGGTTGGTACATTAAATTTCAAGGGGATCGATACACACACGGTTCATATTACTTGTTTTGGGTTTAAATCCAACCCTCCACTGAAGTCGAGTGAACTACTTCTCGGGCGGGTCCATATTAATCATCTAACGAAACATTTTCATTATAACTTATACAATTCTTTGATTGTAGCATCTTCCAAATCATATGATCTTGTGAAAAGTAATGTCTTTAGTTTTTTCTTAAATTCAATTGCTCCCTTTAGGTCCTTCATTTCAGTTGGCAGTTTATTATAATGTCTAGCGCACAGTAGCTAAAAGACCTTTCACCAAATTTACTATTTGTTTTTGGTTCAGATAGCCTATGTTTGTCACTCATGTGTCTTATGTTAACATTTGTTTCTAGTTCTAGTTTGTTCAGGCATTCTTTTAGATATTTTGGTTCATTTTGGTTCAGTATCTTAAACCTTAGTAAGAGTAGCTTGTATTCAATTCTCGCTTTTACTGGCAGCCAGTGTAATTTAATTAGTGCAGGGGTAGCTCTTTCCCTATTGTGTAGTCCTTTTATTAATCTAGCGGCTCTTTTTTTTTTACTCTCTGAATTTTCTTCAGCTGATAATTTGTTAAGCCATAGAACAGTGAGTTGCAGTAATCAATTCTTGAAAATATGTGGTGATTAATGAGTATGGCCATAGATTTTTCATCTAAGTATTTACTAATAAATGTATTACTGACAGATAATGAAACCAGAGGTGGGCTTAAAATGAAACCATGACCTTTGACACTCTGTGACCTCAAAAAGGTCAAATTCAATATCATTAGATTTCAGCAAGTTCAGATTCACACTCCTATCATAGACGGATTCTGCAACTCTACAAAATCATTTAGAGCAACGGTAGTGCATTCCTGAACCTTCACATGTTATTATTATTATTATTATTATTATTATTATTATTATTATTATTATTATTATTATTATTATTATTATCATGGGAGGAACGTAGAGAGTAGAGGTCCCCT
>NC_090733.1:110864398-110866898 GCF_036898095.1 Palaemon carinicauda
CGATAATAAAATGTCTTCAGGAAATAAGCGCTGAAGATGCATAACAAAAGTTTCGACATAATTGCAAACTCGTAAAATGACAATACCTTGACACATTAAATCTTCGAAAAGACGAGAACTTTTAACATCGTCTATTGTAAGATCCTGGAAGCAAGAACCTTTGTCACAGAGTTCATTACAGATTTACTCGAATCACTGCGCTTATCCTTTAAGAAAGCGACTTTCACCCAAAAGGAACTTGCATTAGAAGAAGTATAATAAAAGCGCTTGAATGAACGACCCTTATCAGGAGCGAATATAAATCAAACGAAATCCAATGAATCAGAAGCGCAATAAGACACACTTCAATGACGGACGTGCGTGAAACATAATCGGAAATCGAATCATATCCAGCGAACACTTCACTCGTGACACACTTCATTCCTAATATCGCGTGTTACACCGCTTTGATAAATAGTTTACTGGCAATTTCACGGAACACTGCAAAACGCTGTGCATCTATTATGGGGCGACAGAACGCTCACTTTTATCCGACTGTACAGTATTCGCCTTTTCACTGGCAGGCGAGAGCGCGACACGGGGATTTTTATCTATAATTAATGTCGTTAATGAAGGTAATAAAGTATGCCTGTTTAGCTAGCAACTCGGCATTGGCCGTGTCTCTGAAATGTTTTCGCCGGATGGCTTTAGCTTTTTCTTTTTTATTTTACTATTTTATGTTTTCCAACTTTTTTTTCCATTGTTTTCGACGAATGGCTTTAGTTTTCTTTAACTTTTGTTTTTTCAAGTTCATATTTTCCAACTTTTTTCTATTTTTATTTAATACGAAAGACAGTAGGATACAACGAGGAATAAGATCAACTAGAGAAAGAAACATTTGTCCCCAGATGCTGTTGAATATCAGTCGTCTCTTAGGTCTTTGCCATTATCGCAGTGGCAACAATTTCCCTTTATTTTAACGAGGGGAAGAACAACAGTAAGTTTTTATGATATATCTACACATCAAAATAAAGAGAAAAAGCTGCTATTCAGATTTTACGAGGGGCAGTTCTAAAGGCCCGAATGTTCCTGCCCTGTATTTGCTGTCTGGTTTTACGGTGTTCAAACTGTAACTTCATTTCAGCTTATATTTAACTGTCGAGCAAGATTCATAAGCCTTTAAAGTCACTCCAAATTATCAAAAGAGACGTTCTCTTTGATTTTCATGTATTTTATGACTTAAAATTAAGTGAACATAGTTTTTGCGAAGAAACATTTATAAAAAAAAAAATCTTTGCAACTGTTCTGTGACTTTTTGTCATATAGTACTTTGTCCAGATAATCATACCTCACATATCACCACTTCATGGTACTAAAAAAAAACTTGTAGGTCACAATTTAAGAAGAATTTTTCTATTATAAACAGTAAATTCTAGCATATACCTTGTGTGTTTATTCAGACACGTCTATCATAAATACATAAAGTTTGGATAAGCTTTATTTCTTCAGAATTTAGGAGGAGCATTTCTAAAGGCGACGCTAGTCACTCTGATTCACGCAACATATTTGTTCACAATTCGCTTCCATTTCTTATTTTTCCTTTGTACTAACCTCATGATTTCAATGCTTGTTAAAATTTCATGAAACGTGCCGCTGTTAGTAGAAGCTCCAATGCAAGACCTCGGCAACCATTTGCCATGCATATTCTACCCTTTATTTTTCTCTCTAAAACTATGTCCGAATATTTACTCTCTCTCTCTCTCTCTCTCTCTCTCTCTCTCTCTCTCTCTCTCTCTCTCTCTCTCTCTCTCTCTCTCTCTCTCTCCTCTCTCTCTCTCTCGTTTCAACTCTAACGAACACAAAAAGGAAGAGAAAAAAAAATGGTTCTCTTGCACTGAGAAAAAGAATTCATTTTCATACGATGGATGGAAAGGGTCCAGGAAGGACGCAGCGACATTTCATGAAAAGTATGAGGCATCAGAAAGTGGACAGGCGAAGTGAAATTGCCTTTATGTTCGAGTTATTACCCGTGAAAGGAAAGTACAAAGGAAGAAAAAAGCCTTTTGATAATGTTGAGAAATTTAAACCACTCTCTTACTGGTCAAGAGATGACTTTTTTTTCCTAACCTTTTCTGATACTTTCTTTTCTTTAAGTATTTTTTTTATAAATACTTTTTACAATGGATATGATTCTTGCTTTTTTATTTGACATATGCTGGAAATAACTCTTTTTATTTCCATGGTGATATTATTTGATATATGTTAAAAGTTAGGTAATTTTTTTTTTTGTTTTTTTTTCTTTTTTTTTATATTTTCTGTTCTTTACCTTTCTTTTTTATATGTTCTTTTCACAATGAATATAGTTCTTGATTTTTATTTGACATATGGTATAAATAACTTTTATTCTTATGTCCCTGGTATTTGATATACTGTATGTTAAAAATAGGTAATCTACTACATTACAAAAACCATTATTTTCACATTTTATACGTTTTGATATCAAGAAATTATATGCATTTTC
>NC_090733.1:110869398-110886898 GCF_036898095.1 Palaemon carinicauda
TGAATTATTCTGGTGTAGACAATTATAATCGTAATTCACTCTTTATTTCTCTCTGGTGTTTAACAACATTCTTTTCTTTTCCTTTCCTTATATATATATATATATATATATATATATATATATATATATATATTATTGAGACTAACGAGGCTTTTGCAACAGGATGCCACCATCTTTCGCTTAGCTTGAGATTTAAAAGAGTGTGCAGCCATATCACACACATTATGCGATCATGATAATCACCATTATAACACAGCACACTAATATATATATATATATATATATATATATATATATATATATATATATATATATATATATCAGTGTATGTCTGTACGAATGAATAAATCTACACACTCTAGGCGCAACTTATTTGAGAAGTTGTGCCAAATTGCCGCTAAAAACACGAGAAAGTCCGTTTACATGTGACGCCATCCACTCAACGAAGGAACTTGCCTCGCTTCTGCAGAATATTGTGCAAATAACGCCTGCCCCCGTCTACGTAACAAGGTCGAATCGGCACTTGTCTGCCTAATTTTTGATAATATATCCTACTCCTTATTAGTTCCCCGACTTTATTAAGAATCCCGGCACCAGTGGGAATGGAATTTTTTTTTTGTTTCGAGTGAAAGTTTGTGACTTTTTTTTTCTCTTGGAAGAGACCGGAAATCTTTCTTTCACTCATTTAGATGAAGATAAAAGTCTCCTCTCTCTCTCTCTCTCTCTCTCTCTCTCTCTCTCTCTCTCTCTCCTCCTCCTCCTCTCTCTCTCTCTCACTCTCTCTCTCTAACGTAGGTGGGGGATTTCTGTTATCCGCTTTTAATGGAAAGAATAGGACACACACACACACACTCTCTCTCTCTCTCTCTCCTCTCTCTCTCTCTCATCTCTCTCTCTCTCTCTCTCTCCCTCTCTCTCTCTCTCTCTCTCTCTCTTAATTGAAAAAGATAGAAGCTCCCTTTTCTCGTTCTCTCTCACGCACTTTTAATTGGGAAAGATAGAAGCTCTCTCTCTCTCTCTCTCTCCTCTCTCTCTCTCTCTCTCTCTCTCTCTCTCTCTCTCTCTCTCTAAGCGCTCAGACAAACGCTTTCTCTTTGGTATTCTGGAGTCTTCTCCCTTATTCCGCTTCTGCCCATCACCCGTAGTTGCTTGCTCAAAATTTCCTTTCTTAGTTTCGATGGGACACTGTATCGAAAAATAAAAACCTTAGATAAGTTTTTCTCGTTGTCTGATATTTGAAAATAAGATTAACCTATGTATGAATATTAATTTGCTTGCATTCACATATATAGCGCATCAGGCAATATATATTGAAAGTATAGACTAAAAAAAGAACTTTATATGTAATTGTAATTGATATAGAAATTCCTCACTTACCAGAAATTGGCATTTATAAATCGCCCACCATGTACCTCCCCATTCCCGTCTTTGCGTCTCCCAGGGAGGATTATTCCATTCCCAGACGGTGCAAAACTTTTCGCACAATGACCATGGTATGCCGGGGTGGGAACTGCTCTCGTCGGTAGGAGGCTGGTGAGGGGGTGTGGGGGGTGGCACTTTCGACCTCCCTGATCTCAAGGAGGAGGAAAGAAATGCAAGAGGTCCAGAGTTGGAAATTCGAAGTGTCACGCACGTTCTTTGTGGAACTGATAACGAAGGAATGTACTGCCCCATAGTAAATTAAGTTTAAAGTTGTGGCAGACTTCAGTGTGCTGGTGAATTTGAATTACTACCGAAGGAAGTTATCTGTTGAATTATGAATCTAGTTACGATTAATTTGAATAGGGATAACTTTGAAAACTCGAGCGCTTCTGTCATTTACGTTTTTTGAAATGAGGTAAAGACGATATTGAAATAGCCTGATTGTGTAAGCAAAGATCTTGACTGTACATAAAGAAAAAAAAAATTCAAGGGCAGTAATGAAGAAACGGGACGGAGTTTACGCCCCCTCCCCCCAAAGAAAAGATGAATCGGAGATAATATTGAAATACCCTCATTGTATAAGACGTAGACTACATAAAGGACAAAAGTAAATGCCATAAACGGGATATGGTTTACGCCCTCTGTCAAAAAAATAAAAATAAAATAAATAAACAGGAAGAGAAGAATGTTCCCAAAATCTGAAACTAAGAACAGAAGTTAAACGGAATGATGAATGATGACCGAAGATTTATTTCCTCGATAAGTTTCGGAGCTCAAGAGATCAGACGAGGATAAATCCAATAAATCTCGGCGAAATCCCATAGTGAATCGCGCTGCAGATTTACTTGGCTGATGAATTGATTTGGAAGTCTTGTACTGCTTATTAAGAATTTGAAGACTCGTAGAGATGTATGTGCCTTTTATATGTTTAATTTTACTTTTAGATTTTCTTAAACTTAGAAGAGTATTTTTCTCGGCCGGAAAATTAGGGATAGGCTTAATTATACAATGTGGTTTTGATATAATTTTTATTTTCTATATGTTTCAAACAAGAATTATGACAGAATTATAAAAGAATTGTTCTTGTAATCCTTAGTCGTGTGAAGTTTATTGATTAGCGTGCATTGCACCTACAACAACTGATGCTCCCACCTGAATTTGTAGAATTTTACACTGAAGCCGGTTAAAAGTAGTAGTATTTTACATTGATACAAGGTAAAAATGGTAGAATTTCACATTGATATTGGGTAAAAATAGTAGAATTTTACATCGAAACGGGATCAAAATAGTTGAATTTTACATTGAAATCGGGTAAAAATAGTAGAATTTTACACTGAAACCGGTTAAAAGAAGCAGAAATTTACATCGAAAATTGGTCAAAATAGTAGAATTTTACATTGATATTGGGTAAAAATAGTAGAATTTTACATCGAAACTAGATCAAAATAGTTGAATTTTACATTGAAATCGGGGAAAAATAGTAGAATTTTGCACTGAAACCGGTTAAAAGAAGCAGAAATTTACATCGAAAATTGGTCAAAATAGTAGAATTTTACATTGAAACCGGTTACAAATAGAATTTTACAATGAAACAGGTTAAAAGTAGTAAAATTTTACATCGAAACATGATCAAAATAGTAGAATTTTACATGGAAACCGGATAAAAATAGTAGAATTTTATATTGAAATAGGGTCAGTAAGTAGAATTTTACAGTGAAACCGGGTAAAAATCGTAGAATTTTATATTGAAATAGAGTCAGAAAGTAAAATTTTACATTGAAACCTGGTAAAAATAGTAGAATTTCACATTAAAACCTAGTGAAAATAGTATAATTTTGTATTGAACCGGGTAAAAGTAGTAGAATTTACATCGAAACCGGTTACAAGTAAGTAGAATGGACGTTTAATCTTCAATTACAAGTTTATGGAATAGAATAGACAGGGATATCCTGTCACACTTTCTCATTTATTTGCTAGTGTGTTTAACTAAAGGGCTTCCTTTGTTACTCTTGCTATATATTTGTATTTATTACCTCCGTTCCCAATTCCTTTCTTTAATTTTGTTTTTAAACTGTTACTTCATAGCGCAACTATTGGATTTTCCTCAGGTGCACTTGGACGCTGAGTGGCCTCAAGGCCCCAGTACCGGACTAAATAACTCGAATTATTATTATTATTATTATTATTATTATTATTATTATTATTATTATTACTGTACTTGCTATGCTACAACCCTAGATATTACCGCAAGAGAGTCATGGGGTCCTTTGACTGGCCAGACAGTACTACATTGGATCCTTCTCTCTGGTTACGGTTCATTTCCTATTTGCCTACTCACCCATCGAAGAGTCTGGTCCATTCTTTACATATTCTCCTCTGTCCTCAAACACCTGGCAACACTAAGATTACCCAAGAATTCTTCTTCACCCAAGGAGTTACTGCACTGTAATTGTTCAGTGGCCACTTTCCTCTTGGTAAGGGTAGAAGAGTCTCTTTAGCTATGGTAAGCAGCTATTCTAGGAGAGAGACACTCCAAAATCAAACCATTTTTCTCTAGTCTTGAGTAGTGCCACAGCCTCTGTGCCATGGCCTTCCACTGTGTTAAGTTGGAGTTCCTCACTGGGTTATTTTCCCTGTTGGAGCCCTTGGGCTTACAGCATCCTGCTTTTCCAATTAGGGTTGTGGCTTAGCAATTAGTAATAATGATAAAAAGCAGGATGCTATAAGTCCACGGGCTCCAACAAGGAAATTAGCCGCGCGGGGAAAGGAAAAAAAGGAAATAAACTACAAGAGAAGTATAAGAACAATAACATTAAAATAAATCTTTCTTATATAAATAATAAAAACTTCAAAATAAAAAGAGGAAGAGAAATAAGATGGATAGTTTGCCCGAGTGTACTCTCAAGCAAGTGATCTTTACCTCAAGACAGTGGAAGACTCTGGTACCGAGGTCATGGCACTACCCAAGACTAGAGAACAATGGTTTGATTTTGGAGTGTCCTTGTTGTAGAAGAGCTGCTTACCATAGCTAAAGAGTCTCTTCTACCCTTACCAAGAGGAAAGTGGCCACTGAACAATTACTGTATAGCAGTTAACCTCTTGAGAGAAGACTTGCTCGGTAATTTCAGTGATGTCAAGTGTATGAGGAAATAGGCCAGGCTATTATGTGTATGTGTCAGCAAAGGTGAAATGAGGCGTAACCAAAGATAGGGATCCAATATAGTAGCCTGGCCAGTCAAACGACCCGTTAACTCTCTAGCAGTAGTATCTGAACGGGTAGCTGGTGTCTTGCCGAACCTACTACTGTACCTACAAAATTCGTGTGATTAACCTCAAATGCCGTGCTAGTGATCCAGTATTAGCAAATCCAATCCAATACTTTACAGTATTCTGGTTTGGTTCTCTTATCACTGATGACATGACCATACAAGAAGCCCGAGAGCTCCTAATCTGATAAAGAATCACGCCATATAACACACTAGAAGGAAATAAGCAAGGCAATCTTCTGAGTTCGTTTTATTTGATTCTTTTTATGTATGAGAACATCTAAAATCTCTTCAGAAGCTTCGCCTTTAAGTCAAGTCTTTTCTCTCCTATCAAGAAGAAGAAGTTTGGTGTCAAAGAAGTTGGGAGTGGGTGGGAGGGATAGACAACGCCCGCCGCCCCTTTTCCTTTAGCCTGCCACATCAAAGCGAAACTCACTGGCGCCCGTCTTATCATTCTCTCTCTCTCTCTCTCTCTCTCTCTCTCTCTCTCTCTCTCTCTCTCTCTCTCTCTCTCTCTCTTTCGATTTTCACTGTGGGAATGGGGACAAACTCTTTCCTATTACTTTCATATGACTCATCTATCCTCATGGTAAGGGGATTTTTTTCCCTTAAGATATTAAATTATGTACCTTTTACTAATAGATTAGTTTTCTAGTCTAAGAATGGCGTCTTTTCTTACTTGTATTTTGCATTATATTCCTATTTTCTTCTTTTCTTTGCTTCAGTTATTTATTTTGATAATGTTTTCATTTGTGGAATCATAAGTAAAATCTCTTTTTAATTGTAAAATTTTTCATTTACTTTCGTCATGTTAAATACATATCGTTAAAATTAACTTATTTATGATATTTTAGTCAGTGGAAGAAATGTAGTTATAACTTATACCGTTCGATATTACCGCCCAGACCTAAACTGAAAATATATTTCAGAATTGTGAAGTAAAGGGATTTTGGATTCGTTACAAGTTCGAAGTCAAGTTACAAAGTCGTCGGTAAGCCCAATATGCTCCTCACACTGGAAAAGTCTTAGCCATTGGGCGTCAATGTTATTGAATTATTTGAACTATTGCGATATATATATATATATATATATATATATATATATGTAAATGTATATATTTATATATATATATATATATGTGTGTGTGTGTATATATATATATATATATATATATATATATATATATATATATATATATATATATATATATTTATTCATTATCTGCACCAGCACACCAGCCGTTGCTAAGCTACTGTTGGTCAAACTCCTCAGACGTTCTTCCGCTCTTGTCTGTTTATGGTCTTTCTATGTCAGTCTATAAACGCAGCTTTTCTTAGTTCGTCAGTCTATCGTCCGCTCTTCTTTCCCCTGCTTCTTCTGCTTTCTCTGTTGACCCATTTCGTTATTCTTAATGTCCATATATTATCCATTATTCTCATTATATGTCTGGCCCATGTCCATTTCTTTTTGTTTAAATGTAGTTAGAATATCTCTCTACTTTACTATGTTCTCTCGTATCCATATTGTTCTTTTTCTGTCTCTTAGTGTTATTATCATCATTATTCCCTTCATAACTCTTTTGAGTTTTAACTAACTTATGTTCGAAGGCCTTAGTAAGGCTCCAAGTTTTTTATGCATATGTGTAAAACCATTTAATTTAATATTTTTCTTTTTTAGAGTGGAATTTTACTCTTCATAAACCAACTTTGTATAGCAAAAGCTCTCCATTCCATGGTTGTTATTCTTTTTAATTTTGGTCTCTCATTTTGAGGAAACACTTACTGTCTGTCCCAAGTACGTATGTATATTAATAAAAATCCCTAGAGGGTCGGTTATAACTCTTATGTGTTGTATCAGTTTTGTTGAATATTATCTTAGTTTTATTAATTTTTGTTTAATTCAAATCTTATATAAACTTTTACAATAGAACTATATCATCTCAAAATGTTAAGTTTTTAAGGTATTCCCCATTAATATTAATACCTACATTTTCTCAATGTAAATTCTTGAAAACTTCTTCTAGACTCGCTGTGTATACCCCTGAAGTGTTTTAGGACACGAAACCCCACTCCTTAGAGTGTGTGTGTGTCTTTGCTGAGAGAGAGAGAGAGAGAGAGAGAGAGAGAGAGAGAGAGAGAGAGGAGAGAGAGAGAGAGAGAGAGGTCCACCACGACTTCAGGAGTTTAATAGTGGTATCCCCTCAAGTGTTTTACGGCTCGAGACCCTGGAACTTAGAGTGTGTGTGCCCGTGTGTGTATTTGCTCAGAGAGAGAGAGAGAGAGAGCCTTACCTTATTGCCTTATTTTTTGTTTGGGTTCCCCCAGGTCCCTCAGTGTGAGGCACCTCGTATATCCACCAGAGAGTTGCTAATACATCTTCCGGTGTATTTTGCATCTTCCAGTCTTGGATGGTCTGGGATGCATCTTAGGTATTTATCGAGCTGATTTTTAAACGCATCTACGCTCACTCCTGATATGTTTCTTAGATGAGCTGGCAGCACATTAAATAGTCGCTGCATTATCGATGCTGGTGCGTAGTGGATTAATGTCCTGTGCGCCTTTCTCAGTTTACCTGGAATGCTTTTTGGTACTATTAATCTACCTCGGTTTGCTCTTTCTGATACTTTAAGCTCCATGATGTTTTCAGCAATTCCTTCTATTTGCTTCCATGCTTGTATTATCATGTAGCGTTCTCTTCTCCTTTCTAGACTGTATAGTTTTAAAAATTGCAGTCTTTCCCAGTAATCAAGGTCCTTAACTTCTTCTATTCTAGCAGTATAGGACCTTTGTACACTCTCTATTTGCGCAATATCCTTTTGGTAGTGTGGGTACCATATCACATTGCAGTACTCGAGTGTACTACGCACATAAGTTTTGTAAAGCATAATCATGTGTTCAGCTTTTCTTGTTTTAAAGTGTCTGAATAACATTCCCATTTTTGCTTTACATTTAGCCAACAGTGTTGCTATTTGGTCGTTGCATAACATATTCCTATTTAAAATTACACCAAGGTCTTTAATTGCTTCCTTGTTTGTGATTGTCTCATTATTAGGTCCCTTGTATGCATACACCATTCCTTCTCTGTTTCCATAATTTATTGATTCGAATTTATCGGAGTTAAATACCATCCTATTTATCTCCGCCCATTCATATATTTTGTTTAGATCTCTTTGTAGTGAGTTCCTATCTTCATCACAAGTAATTTCTCTACTTATTCTTGTGTCATCGGCGAAACTTCTCATTACGGAGTTTTCAACATCACAGTCTATGTCTGAGATCATAATAACAAATAGCAGTGCAGCTAATACCGTACCTTGGGGCACACCAGATATTACCTGGGCTTCATCTGATTTCTCGTCATTTGCAACCACTATCTGTTTTCTGTTTTGCAGGAATTCTTTTACCCATTTTCCTATCTTTCCCACAATATTATGCTTTCTCATTTTTTTCTCCAATATGTTATGGTCTACCTTGTCAAAAGCTTTTGCAAAATCTAGATAGATCACATCTGTGTCTTTTTCATTTATCATATTATTGTATATGTTTTCATAGTGAGCTATCAGTTGGGTCTGTGTACTTTTTCCAGGTACGAAACCGTGTTGACCCATATTAAACAAATTATTTTTGACCAAATGGTTCATTATTTTCTTTTTTATTACCCTCTCATACACTTTCATAATATGTGATGTTAGACTAACAGAGAGAGAGAGAGAGAGAGAGAGAGAGAGAGAGAGAGAGAGAGAGAGAGAGAGAGAGAGAGAGAGAGATCAATTAAGTCTTCAGGCTTTTAATTGTGGTATACCATTAAGTGTGAATAGTGTTATTTACTAAAACAGATTTTTCCTAAATCTCACAAGTCTTCATTACTAATAGTGTCTTTCAGGCTTGCCCCAAAGCACACCGTGATGAATTTACTGTTTCTTAGACTTAGGTCTGAAACTTTTCCATTTTTCTTTGAGTGCATTCATTCGATTGCAATGTCAACATGTATGGGGGATAGCTAATATTTCACTCTCCGCAATGATTTTACTTTGAGACGATTTATCGCTATTCGATTACAGATGCCAATACTGCTACTGAAATTACACTCGGTTAGCGAAATATTGATGAAAAAGAATTGCTAAAGGGTGAAATATTAGGTAATGATTAATTAATAATAATAAAACAAACAAAAAAGAGCTGTTATGATTAACACTTTTATTTCTAATGTTCCATAAACTAACACCATTTGTTGAAGTCATGATTTCTGGTACTGATTTTGGACAATCATTTATAACACTGAAATCCGTAGCGTTAAAAGAAAAACTTTCTTGGCCCTTTCTTATTTGATTATAATATTGATAAGAAAATGAGAAAACGAAGAAGCAAAAGTAGTCTACCATGAATGCCAAGGTCTATTTTCTGGAAGGTATGGTTTTTTATGAGATTTCCTTGAATTCGGATTTCATATTTATTCTGTTAGTGAAAGAAAAAGGGAAATCATAAGAAGTGCGATATTCAAAGGACAAAGAAAGGCCAACGGTAGCTGGCTTGGAAGACTGGCGCTTTCGGACTTAGCGGACATTTGATGCGGATGGATGACAGTTTTTATTTTTTGGCGCGTCTGGAAAACTGTCGAGATTTTGGAAATATCTGCGGCTCTTGTTTCTCTTGCGATTGAAGGCTTCGAGAGCTTTAAGTTCTGTGTCTTCTTGAGAAATTCAAGTGTGTGTGGTCCTTCAGTTCTCGGGGAGGTCGAGAGCTTTAAGCTCTTGCTCCTTCCTATAAATTTTCAAATGTTTAAAGTTGCTAGGGTCTCGAAGAGCCTAATGCTCTTTTTATCTCTCGAGATATTATGCTGTTTATAGCCTCTAGATCCTCTGGACTGCGATTGATTTAATCTCTTTCCATCTCTTTGAAACATCAAAGGTTTACAGCATTGCTTCCAGATGACTCCGATAGATTTAGTTTTCTATCTCTTTGAGAAATTCAAAATTGTGTAACCTGTAATTCTTGAGAGAAATCAAACATTTTATAACCTGTATTTATTGAGAAAAAATCAAAATTTTATAACCTGTGATTTTTTAGAGAAATTCAAAATTTTATATCCTCTTATTCTTGAGAGAAATTAAACATTTTATAACCTGTATTTATTGGAGGAAAATCAAAAATTTATAACCTGTAATTCTTTAGAGAAATTCAAAAATTTTTAACCTGTATTTATTGAGGGTAAATCGAAATTTTATAACCTGTTATTTTTTAGAGAAATTCAAAATTGTATAACCGGTAATTTTTTTATAATCTCTAATTCCCGAGGACCTCCATCGTTTTCATCTCTTTCTATTTCTTTTGAGATTTTCAAAGGCTTTTAGCTTTTGGTTCTTGAAAATGTCGATATCTTTAAGCTCTTAATATATTGCAGAAATTCACAGATTTATGGCTTCAGGTTTATGTGGTCCTTGATAGTCTTAATATATCTCTTGATTTATTCGGAGATTTATAGCCTTTCCTTCCTAGAAAAACTGAAAAGTTCCACGCGTTTGACGTAGATTCCAGAAATATAAGTATTCATCTCCCTTCATTTAAGACCTCTAAAAGTCAAATGCATTAGCGTTGCTCCAAGAAATATAAGTATTCATTTCCCTTCATTTAAGGCCTCGAAAGGTCAAACGTATTTGACATAGTTTTAAGAGATATAAGTATTAATTTCCCTTCATTTAAGGCCTCGAAAGGTCAAATGCATTTGACGTAGTTCCAGAAATATAAGTATTCATCTCCCTTCATTTAAGACCTCTAAAAGTCAAATGCATTAGCGTAGCTCCAAGAAATATAAGTATTCATTTCCCTTCATTTAAGGCCTCGAAAGGTCAAATGCATTTGACGTAGCTTCAAGAAATATAAGTATTCATTTCCCTTCATTTAAGGCCTCGAAAGGTCAAATGCATTAACGTAGCTCCAAGAAATATCGTATTCATTTTCCTTTATTTAATGCCTCGAAAGGTCAAATGCAGTTGATGTAGCTCCGAGAAATATAAGTATTCATTTCCCTTCATTTAAGGCCTCGAAAGTTCAAATGCATTAACGTAGCTCCAAGAAATATACGTATTCATTTTCCTTTATTTAATGCCTCGAAAGGTCAAATGCAGTTGATGTAGCTCCAAGAAATATAAGTATTCATTTCCCTTCATTCAAGTCCTCGAAAGGTCAAATGCACTTGACGAAGCTTCAAGAAATATAAATATTCATTTCCCTTCATCTAAGGCCTCGAAAGGTCAAATGCATTTGACGTAGCTTCAAGAAATATAATTATTCATTTCCCTTCATTTAAGGCCTCGAAAGGTCAAATGCATTTGATGTAGCTTTAAGATATATAAGTATTCATTTCCCTTCAATTAAGACCTCGAAATGTCAAATGCATTTGACGTAGCTTCAAGAAATTTAAGTATTCATTTCCCTTCATTTAAGGCCTCGGAAGGTCAAATGCATTTGATGTAGCTTCAAGAAATATAAGTATTCATTTCCCTTCATTTAAGGCTTCGAAATATCAAATGCATTTGACGTAGCTTTATGAAATATAAGTATTCATTTCCCTTCATTTAAGGCCTCGAAAGGTCAAATGCATTTGATGTAGCTTTAAGATATATAAGTATTCATTTCCCTTCATATAAGACCTCGAAATGTCAAATGCATTTGATGTAGCTTCAAGAAATTTAAGTATTCATTTTCCTTCATTTAAGGCCTCGGAAGGTCAAATGCATTTGACGTAGCTTCAAGAAATATAAGTATTCATCTCCCTTCATTTAAGGACTCGAAAAATCAAATGGTTATTATCTTCGTGTTAGTAATGCATGGTGTCTTTTACGTCCCATTACGCTGCAGTTCTTACTAGGCTCCTTTACTAATATCTTTAAAAGCCCAAACATATTCCATGAAAAAAAAGCTCTTTCAATAGTGAAAGGTTTGCGATCAAAACGAATTGGAAAGATTCATCCCGGATATCTCAGCTTTGCCAGGTAGACTCCATTCTAAGCTGACAAAAACACATCAAGTAGTTTCCGATAGATATTTGCTATATGATACTTTCTATGATTTCCCTGTTTAGAAAAAGAAATTAATAAAAAGACTATTTTGCAGTAATGCATAAATGGAGTATAGCCTATTTAGATAGTAGACTGAAGGAAAGAAGAAATTAAGGATAAGTTGTGTGAGATTTCAAGATATTAAACAATTCAACTGGGTAAATGTCGTTTAATATAGTGATAATGGGAAGGAATTGTTTCCATAGATGGAATCAAAGAAGTTTGAAGATTGTATTGATTATAGCTATTCTCACTAGAAAGTTCCAAGTGCGTGCGAATACGATTGAATAGACTCAGCAGAGAAACAATGAAAGAAACTCCTATTTTTTATCAATTGCCTAATCAACCGTAGGTACACATTCCATGGAAATAGTTGATTTAACTATCTATGCTCAATAAATGCGATATATCGTATTCTGTTTGTTAATGGGCATTGGTAGGTGTCTGCATTGCGCCAGAAATGAAGATGCTCATAAAATGGAAGCATTATTAGGGAGATGAAAGAATAGATATTTTAAGCAATAAAAATAACCTTCTGGCTTGTTTGGCTAGGTTTTCTTGTTTATAAACTGATATCTTATTCATGCAACACACACACATACATACATACATATATATATATATATATATATATATATATATATATATAAAGAGAGAGAGAGAGAGAGAGAGAGAGAGAGAGAGAGAGAGAGAGAGAGAGAGAGAGAGAGAGAGAGAGAGAGAGAAGGGTACCGCCTCTCCTGTAATAAAATGTTATGGTTTTGGCAAGGTCAATATATGACTTAGGTAACTGATATTATATGTGTGTTTGTGTATGTGTATATATATATATATATATATATATATATATATATATATATAATATTCATAAGGCCAATTTCTGAATTCATGATGCTGTCCTCCATGCGAGGTTACCTTGAAATTGATCAATATTGGATTTACGTAACTGTTCATTTCATTCATGATCAATAAAAGGGATTGGAAAGCAGAATTGGCTAGGAAGAGTTTATTAGATTTTCAGAAGGTTTAACTCGGAGTAAAGAACAAGTAGATGAATGTAATTGAGAGGAGAGGAGTAGCTAAGAGAGAGCAAAGGTTGAAAATGTGGTTGTAAATTTGATGAGTAAATGATTTCATATAAAGAAAGCGAGAAAAGCACATAAGTAGAACTTTGATGAAAAGGGACTTACGGCTAAAGACACAAGTGGATTGATTATACTGTATGTGGAGTATTCACACTTCCTCAAGGAGATTTTGTAGTTAGGGGAAGGTAGGAAATGAGAATAAAAACAGTAACTGGTAGGATGAGAAAATAATAAAATTCTAAGAAAAAATGGAAGTGATAATGTGGTTCAGTTTCATTACAGAAGAGACAATAATTTACAGGTAGCCGACACACCATGATGGAAAATATTCTCATTGGATTCCTTTTTTGACTCACAACCTGCGAGTTGCTATTTTTCCCGGGGTCAAGGAAAATTTCCATAAAAAAAAAAAAAATATTCCTTTACTATCGGAGAGCTTGAGAGGGATTCGTTGGTGTGTTTTTGCTTAGTTATTATCATCCATTGCCTGGCCTCTGCGCAATGCGTGGGTATATATTTTCGGTCTCTAGGACGTGTTCCATGTTCCTGCCGCCTAAGAGTCACCTTTAACCTTAGAGAAGAGAGTGGAAGCAAATAAAATAAAATAATAAAAATTAAATTGTGGATGCAAATGATTACTGTCGGGGATACAAGTTGGCTGGCTATGGTAAAATATTTGCTGATGTAAAGGTTAAAGAGCAAATAGATTAAAAAAAAAAGAATTTGAATTAAGAACTTAACGAAATACAATTTGGAAGTTTTGTTGATTGTGGAGGATTAGAGATGAAGAGCTAAATGATGCAAAAACTGGAAGCGGTTTGTATCATTTTGATAATCATTGTGGATATGGTTGTTTGTATGGTAATTATGAGGCTGAAGAAAGGAAAAGATCAAGGAATATATATCACAAGTGAGATTCCACGGTATAGGGGTGAGAGAATGATCACTTGGCTGACGAGGGTTTGTGAGGAATGGTGAGCTATGTGTAGACAAGAGAAAGACTCCGAAGGAAGGGGAGAGAAAAATAATTGCTATTTTGTGAAGCTTTAAGATAATATATGTGAATGTAAGAGTTATAGTGTCATTAATATACTTGGTAAGAGAGGAGAGTGCGTTGCTTTCGTGTAAAATTGAGCCGTAGATGAGAATATATTATTGCTGTTGATTGAATAATGCAAGAAATCAATCAAAGGACGTTAGATTTAAGCTTGAAGTTGTGCTACATGAAAATACATTGTGACACTTAAGAATTGAGAGTGGAAGGATAACAAGAAGAAATTGCACATGCTAACGAAAGGGGAGGAAATTAAAATTGAATGATAGATAAGTTAAAATACAGGACTACAGAGATAGTATTGTCGAAGGATGAATAGAATTTGCTGCGTTATTTCGATAATTAGAAATAAATTATGGGAGCTGGTCATGTAGCAATGGGCTTTGGCAAATATGGCTGTAGCTTGGTTTTGATATGGTCAAATAACGGATAATTATAGGATAAAAGAAAAAGTAAGCCGAAGAGTATGTAAATCAATGAATGTAACAAAGTAAATAGTAAATATTTTTAAGGCAGATTGGAATGTTTATGAAAGTTTAAATCATATGAAATTAAGCTGCTGAGGTTAATTGCATAAAGAATCAAAATTTTAAAAGATATCGATATACATAAAAGTTTGAGAAAGGTCAGCGCAATTGCTTTAAAATGGCTTGGTCACGGGGAAAGATTTAAGTATCTATTGATTGTTATCCGACAATTAAGGAGGAAAGAATGACCTGGAGAGTCCTGTGTAAATAGGATGATATGAGTAATGGAGGCAAGAATCATTAATGAACCGGAAGCTAAAAATTGCATTCAAGGTTGAGGTAAATAATAGTATGCGTGAAGCTTCAATATGTCATAGTAAACATTGTCTTGTTTAAAGGTTTAAAGTCCAGTCATGAATGGCAGAGTCAGGGGACAGTGACACCTCCCTAAACGCTGACCATAAATCCATATGATTAGAACCCAAGCCCCCTCTTCACCCAAGCTAGGACCAGGGAGCGCCATGCAATAGCTGCTTATGACTTGGGTAGACCCATTGGCTCCCCAACCCCAACCCCCTATTCTTAATTTAAAAGTATGGTGAGGTTGCAGAGATTACAAGCAAACTATCGAGTATGAGCGGGACTCGAACCCCAGTCCAGCAGACCATCAGGCAGGAACTTGTATTTATTAAAAGTTGAAAAAATTAAACGGCTGCGTTCGGAGATGGAGTGCATCGTAAATCTAAACTAACCATCAAACAATTGGGAGATGCTTCCTGTAGATAGTTTGCCCGACTCTGAACTAAGATATTATCTATAACGGGTTCCAGAATCCCATTTAGATTAAGCACACAAACATTCCTGTTGGAGTGTGATATCTCTCTCTCTCTCTCTCTCTCTCTCTCTCTCTCTCTCTCTCTCTCTCTCTCTCTCTCTCTCTCTCTCTCTCTCTCTCATAGGAAGCCGTACATTTACTGAATATTTATATGCATTTTTTTTATAAACTTATGGCAGTATTTGCAGTGTGATAATGGGGAGATGGGAATATATATATATATATATATATATATATATATATATATATACTGTATATATATATATATATATATATATATATATATATATATATATATATATATAGTACATACATGTACATGCACACACATATATACAGTATATATGCATTTATATATATATATATATATATATATATGTATATGTATGTATATATATATATATATATATATATATATATATATATATATATATATATATGTGTGTATATATTTATTTATTTATTTATTTAATAGGTTTGTCCGTAACACGCTGGAATTTCCTACTTCCAGATTCTATCTTTAGAAATTGTTTCTGAGGTATAGGGTCGAATTGTGATCTACGTAGAAGCGTTTATCATAAAAAGAATTTCCTCTTGTGGCTGCAAGAGTCAATTAAATAGTAGAAATTATTCATGACTATATATATATATATATATATATATATATATATATATATATATATATATATATGTATATGTATTTATATATTATTAGCGTAACCAAATTGTAAAAAAGGACGTTTATATATTTAGATAGCTATGCAAGCACACGCACGCGCGCTCACGCAAATTCAACCCTTCCCACCTCCCCCATTGTTCTTGGAGTTCCCCTTCTCACCAGGATATGACTACCTCCTCCCCCCCCCCCTCCCCCAACCTGAGGGACGCGGAGAAACCGAGTAGCCATACGTCCAGCAATGCCGTTGAGTGTGTTCGGAAGGAGTTTCATTTATGTATTTAAAAAATATAGCCAGGCACTCGCTCTTTATTATGTAGGAGAGATGCACATACACAATCTTATCAAGGAACAGATAATGATAAATATTTTGCTCAGAGTTACTCCCAAGATAACATGGAGAAATATTTTCAGAATTCCTAACCTCATGATTTTTCCGTGATTTTTGGCATAACACATTCGTGATATTTCTTCATAAGGGAAAATTCCTTTTGTGACCATTGATCTCCTCCCCAATTGCTCTTAAAATATTGAAACCATAATATACGAAGGCGGTTTAATCTCGCTTTCCTCACCAGCTCATGAGAATTACGACCTTTTGACTCTGATATAGAACGATGTTAAATTTTCCCCGCCTGTGACTTATACACAATTTTTTTTTTTCGTAATTTCTTACAACAATATATTTTCCCTCGGAAAGTCGTTTATTAAGCTTCTAATAAACACGTTCTTCGCGAAATAAATCTGAGGTATTCACTAACCTCGCGTCATAAATTTTGAGATTTTCTGAACAGTGACAAATCTCCCGGTGTTTTCTTTTTTTTTTTCTTTTTTTTTTTTTTAGAATTGATTTATGTCGCTAAAGAAGGACAATGGGTTTCGTGGCTGAATTCTTTTCCAACTTTGTGTTGCTTATTTTTTTTTTTTTTTTTTTTTTTGTTTACCTGGGAATACAGTATCAGTATTGATTTACGTAAATAATTCTGATAAATGACTGATAAGAGTTAAAAAAAATAGCAATAATTCTTCGCTTTGGGGAGCAGGGAATGGTAATGGTATAGTGATGGTTATCTTTCGAAAGGTAAGCATTATTGATGTCTTCTTTTACTTTGCGTATAATTAATTTGCGGACACCAAACATATTGTTCAATTATTAAAATTAGCAGCAAGTAAAAGAAAGTGTTTCTAGTACACCTTATAGAATAGATAAGCTTATTATTAAAAACATTTTCGTCATTGAGTCTCAATATATTCACTGGCACATAAAGATACATTAGAAATTACTCATTTTCTACATCAGATTTATTAGAAAACGGTTTCCATACAGTTACTGTAACATTAAACGACGAGAAAATACTACATAAGCAGTGCATGGAACTTTTCAGCAACAAAAATCAATCAAATACCAACCAATTAGCTGTGATTCTGAAATTGGATATATTTTCCAGCGTTAGAGTTTCATAAAAATAAGGATTTGGGAATTTTGTGTTATACTGTGTTATTATTATTATTATTATTATTATTATTATTATTATTATTATTATTATTATTATTATTATTATTATTATTATTATTATTATTATTATATAAGCTACAACCCTAGTTGGAAAAGCAGGCTGCTATAAGCCCAAGGGCCCC
>NC_090733.1:110894398-110896898 GCF_036898095.1 Palaemon carinicauda
ATTCTTCTTCACCCAAGGGGCTTAACTACTGCACTGTAATTGTTCAGTGGCCACTTTCCTCTTAGTAAGGGTAGAAGAGATTCTTTAGCTATGGTAAGCAGATCTAGAAGGACACTCCAAAATCAAACCAATGTTCTCTAGTTTTGGGTAGTGCCATAGCCTCTGTACCATGGTCTTCCACTGTCTTGGGTTAGAGTGCTTTAGGGTACAATCGGGCACACTATTCTATCCTATTTCCTTCCTTGTGTTTTGTTAAAGTTTTTATAGTTTATATAGAAGATTTTTATTTTAATGTTACTTTTCTTAAAATATTTTATTTTTGCTTGTTTCCTTTCCTCACTGGGCTATTTTCCATGTTGGAGCCCCTGGGCTTATAGCATTCTACATTTTCAATTAGGGCTGTAGCTTAGTAGTTAATAATAATAATAATAATAATAATAATAATAATAATAACAACAATATGAGTTCGGCGAAAAAGTCGGCTGACAGAAAGTTACAGATTTATTTAGATATTTGAAGGAAGTTAAAATTTTGGGTCACGGCAAATGAGATGACGGAAAGTTAACCTAAAGTAAAAATTTAGTATCATATATGATAAATAGACCGGTTTAATGAAAGTTAATCTAATGTAAAAAAATAAATTGGATATATGAAGAAGTTAAATTTCGGGTTCATGGCAAGCGAAAAGATGGACAGTTAAGTAAGTAATTAATTTCATACTATAAAATAGACAGGCTTGGGTTTCACATCATGTAAGAAGAAAAGGTAAAGTTTATATAGAAATGAAATGATAGGTGAAATAGTAAACTGTCATAATAGGAACTTGAAATTTGACTATTAATTTTTGAGAATTTGTTTTTCTTTTATTCAACCTAGATAAGGTCAGTAATCTGTATCCTCTGCTATATATTGCAAGTTTAAAATATTTTTTTCTTAATGTAAAGGGGGACTTGTGACACTGAAAGTCTGAAACCCTAAATCTCCTTCAACCAATTTGTCGTTTGCTAAGCCAATCATCAAAATCGGTTGCATTTGAACGAGGAAATATTCTGGACGAAATGTGCCCCAAATAAAGATTGAAACTTCGGTAAGGATAAGCAAATATTCACTATCTAGAAGGGTTGGCGATAAAGGGGAAGAGAACATTGTACATAACAAGCGGAAACAAAATTAACTGACTTTACTTTCTTTGACTGCAACAAAATGATAATCTTTAGACAACACGGGTTGTGAGGATGGCCTATTGGAAACGTCCTTGCCTGCCGATTACCGGACTTGGGTTCGAGTCCCGCTCAAGGGACCTGCTGGGTCATTAGCAGCCATTGCGGGCCTCCCTGGTCCTAGTTTGGGGGGAAAGGTGCCATTGGCACTGATCATATGAATATATGGTCAATCTCTAGGCCATTGTCAGTGTCCCTTGCCCCGGCCGTTCATGAGTGGCCTATAAAACCTTTAAAACACCCTGGATTGTGTATAGATATTCCTTCAATCGTTGCTCCAAATTGCTCTCCAGTAATACGCCCAAACTTAAAACCTATCCGAGTTAGTCTGTTCCTTCAATCTCATTTTAATTTCTACGGTCAAGTTATGGTATCCTACACTTTCTATTCAATAACTACATTTCTTTTATCTTTTTTCTTTTTTGTGGAGAAAATTCTCCATATTTTAGAGAAGTTCCTTATTTTACAAGAAACTCTCTTACTCTAATTGCCTACCCTGATTTATAGTCAGCCATGTAAGTTCGTTTTCATTAAAAAAAAAATCCTAAAGATGTAGAGGTATGGAAAGACTAAGGCTAAATACATTACTTAAAGAACAAGGACTGAAAGGATTGTTACGAACAGATAACTTTTCATATGGTTGGTATTTCTAAAATGATGTATAGTCAACACTTAATATGCGATGTATACATTCCACGAGCCTCGACTTTAGAGAGAGAGAGAGAGAGAGAGAGAGAGAGAGAGAGAGAGAGAGAGAGAGAGAGAGAGAGAGGGGGGGATAAAAAAAACTCCAGCTTCTGCTCTCCTTTTCAATTATAGGATAATCTCCCTGTTAACCACTAGACACGAAAACTAGGAGAATTTTTAATGTGAACATTTTTCCCTTCATTCCCGCGACTTAATTTTACCCCATTTGGGATTCAGACGCTTTTAGTGATACTGCTGATAAATAATCTGATGATGTAAAGTAGTTCTCCCCTTTGTCAAAACACAGTTGATGAGAAAGAGTACTTTTTTTTCTCTCTTTGCTGTTACATGCCGTTTGAATAAGTTTATTTTTATTTCTTTTTATCCCTATTGAACCTTTTGGTTTTATTTTAACTCTTTTGTCATTGATAGAATATATATATATATATATATATATATATATATATATATATATATATATATATACACATACATACATACACACACACACTGTAAATCATCATTATCATCATCAGCCGTAGATAATCCACTTCAGGACAAAGGTCTCAGACATGACTTTCCACCCGTGTCCG
>NC_090733.1:110901898-110909398 GCF_036898095.1 Palaemon carinicauda
TGGAGGAGGAGGAGGAGACATTAATGTCTTGCAGCGAAATAAATCAGCCTTGTTGCACCCTTCAACATACCCATTCACACAACTCTGTGTAAACCGATCCCTTTTACACTACCATCTAATTATGGAATTTTCTAACTTCTTCCTATTTCCATCGTATTTTCCAGCAAGTCTGATAGACATAGTATGTCTGTCAGAATTACTGGAAAAAACTGTGGCAACGGAATAAGTTAGAAAATTCTAAAATTTAACGGTAGTGGAAAAGAGATCGTTTTTAACAGCGTTGTTGTGTGAATATGTGCGGTATGTATTAGGGTATAACAAAGTTGATTTATTATAAAGAAGAGATATAATGCTATTTTGCAGCTCTTTGCAATTTTCATATAGACTTTGTTGTGTTCTAATTGTTATTAAAGAATATTAAAAACTAATTCCAAGTATATTTTTGTATAATAAAAGTATTTAAAATGGTAGACTATGGCGTAACTAATATAGACTGCTTGTGGTATTTTAATTGTTATTGAACAATATAAGAAACTAATTCATGCAATACTTTAGTAAAATGAAAACAATTATAAAGGGAGACAAACAGATTTACTGTTTATAAAGTAACAAAAACTGAATATCTGAATGAATGTTTCGTCTTTTATCGAGATCTCCAACATTCGATGATTTCAAAAACAGAATTGTTAATTTGACCAAATTTTCTGGTAACGTAACTTTGGAGATAGAACTCCCAACAGGTTTACATGCGCTGTTTAACTCTATTTCCATCTGTTCCAAAAAATTGAATTCCTATGTCAGAAATTGGAAAACCAATTAAAGCAACTGAAACCTTTTGTTTTGCTTAGCTCCCGATCCATTCGGCTGTTGAGAGTCTCATTGAACAATTCAGAAGTAATCATGACACCTTTTATACTCGGATAAAAAGGCAAAACATTTTCCTCCCAACATGTCATGCTTTCATTCCAAATTAAAAGACGAAACACAGTCTCCTGGATGGCGGAGTCGCTGAGGTCCCACGTGGATATGTGCCAAGTGTTCTGACGAGAACCGTCCGAAGGCACGATGGGGCTGGGCCGTTTGTTACCGAAAACTTCGTGGAAAGCAATAATAGCAGTCGCTAGACGAAAAATAAATTCTCTTGCAAACCGGGTGATTAATATAAACCACCATTAATTTACATCCATTAGCTATTGTGCCCCCTAAGAGAGATTAGTTCACCAAACGTTCAGCTGGGCTCCGCAAGGCACTAGAAGAGTTGGAAGATCCAGACCTACATGGCTGAGGACTATGAAGCGAGAAGTAGGAGATGATGAATAGAGAAGTATAGAATTAAAAGCTCAAGATAGAGACGACCGATGCCCTTTTCGTCAATAGGCGTAGGAGGAGATGATTATAATGATGGGTTATTGTGCAAATTGAAATATCCATTCGCATTTTTCTCAATCAGCGATTTTCCAAAGAATGGGTCGTCTCCAAATGTTATATCAAGCAAAAACTTGAAAAGCCTAATATAAACCACAAGTTATTTACATGTTTTAGCTATTGTGCAAATTGAAATTTCCATTCGCATATTGTTCAAGCAGCCAATTTAAAAATAACTGCTCGTCTTCAAATATAATATCAAGCCAAGTATTGGAATCAGAAGCAAGAAATAGATTTTACAGACTGGTGATAACTACGCCTCTCTCTCTCTCTCTCTCTCTCTCTCTCTCTCTCTCTCTCTCTCTCTCTCTCTCTCTCTCTCTCTCTCATTTATGACAGGAAAAGCCTCATTCCAGTTTGGTATGATTTTACTTATGGAGGAACGAGACACCTATTTTTTTTTTATCTTTATTTCTTTCTTACCAGACGATGCTCTTTGCGAGGAAGTTTATGTTGTAGTATATTTTTTATCACCTGGTCTTTCCTGTGACCGCCTGTGCTTGCCTGTGTGTATCTGGCACTCCGTCAAGCCGTGTGCATCCATGCCACGCGTGTGTACTTCTTCGTATGTATGTTTATGTACGTGTGTATGCGGCTTCCCTCAAGCAGCAAATGTCCGCACACGATCCGTAAGTGTTTCATTCCGCAGATGCGGATGGTGTTTTTCAGCGCTAGTTTCATAAATACTCTTGATGTTTATGAACCTTTTAACACTTGTTTTCTTCTCGACGAGGTAATATTATTTTTTTTATTTTTTTTTCGAGATGCAGTAACCCTTAACGTTCACCAGAAGATTTAAATTGAAATTCTTTTCTTAGTCACACATGTATGTATATATGAATGTATACATATATAAAGTACATCTCTCTCTCTCTCTCTCTCTCTCTCTCTCTCTCTCTCTCTCTCTCTCTCTCTCTCTCTCTCTCTCTCTCTCTCTCTATATATATATATATATATATATATATGTATATATATATGTATATATATACACATATATATACATACATATATATACATATATATATATATATATATATATATATATATATATATATATATATCCATCCATATTTCCATCCCTGTTGGAGCCCTTGTGCTTATAGCATCTTGCTTTTCCAACTAGGTTTGTACCTGTAGTAATTATAATAATACTTCATGTATGTGTATAATATATATATATATATATATATATATATATATATATATATGTGTGTGTGTGTGTGTGTGTGTGTGTGTTTCTCATTGCCCTTTCATCACATTCTTAGCCATATAATTATGATTTGTTTTGTTATATAAAAGAGAATATAAGAATTAGATACCAAAGTGAAGATTTGTCTTTCTTCAAAATAATTTCAGACATCAATTTTTTATGACATTTTTTAAGGATCTCTTAATAATTAATATATATCAAATTCTAATGTTGATTCTCTAGGATATTCTGACAAGTATTTTATCATAAGGGATTCTTGAGGGTTTTTTTCATTTTAAGAAATTCTTAATGTTGATGCTGTATCACAAAAACTTAAAGATGATTCTTTATTGTAAATACCCAAAACAATAAAGTGGTCAATTACCCCTTTGAATTACATGACTGTATGTGCTGTTCAAGTTATAAAGATATATTGTAATAGATGCAGATATAATAATTATAATCAATGTAATGGATAGTTTATATGAACTATAGTCTTCAAGAGCTTTACTCATAAAATAAATTTATGGTATAGCAACCTTTTATTAGTAAAGTTGTTGACAAAAAAAAGTATTGTTGATATGTGGAAGAGTATATCTCAAAAGTATTTTTCAATTCTAAAGGTGAGATGACACTTTGGGTCGCTATTTGCGAATAAGATGACAAAATTTCGGTACATAATTCTTTACCAACCTTTAGTGAGTTTTGTTATATTTTTTTCATGGGGAAATTGTTTAAAAAATGTTTCAATTCTGTTTGTATTATGTTGAGATTTTTTTTTTCCTCGAATAAGCGAATTTTATCTCTTTGAGTCAAAAGATTGCCAATCTTTGCAATACATAATTTTCTCTACCAAGGTTTGGTATATTTTGTTATATTTTTTGTGGATTTTTTTTAAACTTTTATTTTTCCTTATATTATATTAATATGGTACGCACTTTTTTTCTCGAATTAACGAATTTTACCTCTATTATTATTATTATTACTAGCTAAGCTACAACACTAGTTGGAAAAGCAAGATACTATAAGCCCAAGGGCTCCAACAGGGAAAAATAGCCCAGTGAGGAAAGGAAATAAGGAAATAAATAAACGATATAAGAAGTAATGAAAATAAAATAAAAACTTTAAAAACATTAACAACATTACAACATAATATATAAACTATAAAAGAACTTATGCAAGCCTATTCAACATAAAAACATCTGCGAATTTGAACTTTTGAAGTTCTACTAATTCAACTACCCGATTAGGAAGATCATTCCACAACTAGGTTACCGCTGGAATAAAACTTCTGGAGTACTGTATAGTATTGAGCCTCATGCTGGAGAAGGCCTGACTATTAGAATTAACTGCATACCTAGTATTACGAACAGGATGGAACTGTCCAGGAAGATCTAAATGTAAAGGATTGTCAGAATTATGAAAAATCTTATGCAACATGCATAATGAACTAATTGAACGACGGTGCCAAAGATTAATATGTAGATCAGGAATAAGATATTTAATAAACCGTAAGCTCCTGTCCAACAAATTAAGATGAGAATCAGCAGCTGAACACCAGACAGGAGATCAATACTCAAAACAAGGTAAAATGAAAGAATTAAAACGCTTCTTCAGAATAGATTGATCACCGAAAATCTGAAAAGACTTTCTCAATAAACCAATTTTTTTGCAATTGAAGAAGACACAGACCTAATATGTTTTTCAAGAGTAAATTTGCTGTCGAGAATCACACCTAAAATTTTAAAAGTCATACAAAGTTAAAGAAACATTATCAATGCTGAGATCCAGATGTTGAGGAGCCACGGTCCTTGACCTACTGTACTTACAATCATACTTTGAGTTTTGTTAGGATTCAACTCTATACCCTATAATTTTCACCATGTACTAATTTTAGCTAGATCTCTATTAAGGGATTCAGCAACCCCAGATCTACATTCAGGGGATGGAATTGATGGAAAGAGAGTAGCATCATCTGCATATGCAACAAGCTTGTTTTCTAGACTAAACCACATGCCATGCGTATATAGTATGAGAAGTATTGGGCCAAGAACACTACCTTGAGGAACACCGGATATCACATTCCTATACTCACTATGGTGCCCTTCAACAACAACTCTTTGCGACACACCAACTCCCAATTGTTTAAGTTTGAAAACAAGAGCCTCATGATTAACACTGTCAAAGGCAGCATTAAAATCAAGGCCAATCATACGAACCTCCTGACCACAATCAAGGGATTTCTGTACAGCATTGGAGATTGTAAGAAGGGCATCACATGCTCCAAGGCCTTTACGAAAACCAAATTGCAAACTAGGGAACAGATGATAATCTTCAGCAGACCTATTAACGCGTTTTGCCAAAAGACTTTCAAAAACATAAGATAATATGGTAGTTATGGAAATTGGGCAATAATCAGTTTGACTTGACCTACCACAAACAGATTTACATAGTGGAGTAACATTACCAATTCTCCAACAAGTGTTAAAAGCTCCTCTTCTTGCTAACTTGCGCAAAATAACAGATAACTTTGGAGCTAAGAAATCTGCTGTCTTTATAAAAAAAAAGGAAAAATACCATTTGGATCTGCACCTCCATAAGCATCCAGGTCCATCAAGCGAGCTTTAATTTCACGAGATCGAAAAGCTAAACTAGTTAGTTTAGCCTCAGGAAAACAGGAATGATGAAGTTTGAGATTCTCATTACTCTGCTTGCTGTCAAACACATCTGCCAAAAGGGTTGCCTTTTCCTTTGGACAGTGAGTGACAGAGCCATCTAGTTTAAGTAAAGAGGGAATTGTTGCATCTACACCAAAGAGTGCAGATTCAAGGGTAGCCCTCCACTTATGCTCCTGGGATGTACCAGAAATGGTTTCTTTTATGGTTAAATTGTATTCTTTCTCAGTTGAAGCATAAACTCTCTGAGCAAAAGCTCTAAGCTGAGCATAGTTATTCCAGGTCAAATTTAATTTATTACCCTTCCAAAGATGATAGGCCTCCTGCTTCTCCAAATAACCATGTCTTCAATCATCATTGAACCATGGTTTGTCCTTCACTCGGTACCTTAGTACAGGAGAAGGGATGCACCTATCAATTATGCTGACTAGATTCTCATTCAAAGGGACTACAGGATCATCACTACTATACAATTGTGACCAATTCAAGCCCAAAAGATCATGCAAAATCCCATTCCAGTCTGCTTGAGATTTCATATAAATCTTACATGAGCACGATGCATCAGGGACAGGCTGCTCAGTCTTCACTACCAATGAAATCAAGGCATGATCAGATGTCCCAACTGGAGAACCAACCTTACTTGTTATAAGGCCAGGGGAGTCGGTGTACACAAGTTCTAAGCAGTTACCAGACCTGTGAGTAGCTTCACTTATGATTTGATCACAGCCTAATTCAGAAGCAAAGTCTAAAGCTCTTAAGCCGTGGCGATCGGTAGGAGAAACATAATTTAACTACTCCCTATGGTGAGCATTGAAATCACCAACAAAGACAAAAGAAGCCTTTCTATCATCTTCTTGTATCTTGGCCATAATGGTAAGAAGACAATCAAAGATAGAATCATTCATGTCAGGATTCCGGTAGATCGAACACAAATAGAAGTTGTTATGCCTGCCACAAACTTTTATTACCTGAATCTCATGGCATCCACATTCAAAGCAGGACTTATGAGAAGCAAGGTACTCAGTCCTAATATACACCGCCATTCCCCTGGCCCTAGGGATAGCATCGCTTTTCAACACAATTGGCTTCTTAAAACCAGGTATAAGGAGCTCAGATGAGTGCCAAAGTTTCTGAGCACAAAAGAATATCATACTGTCTGGACGCAACTGGAAGGTCTTGAATATTTGCATGAAGACCACGAATATTGCAATACAGTAGACGACATAGACGAAATCTAGGACGAACTGGTCCCGGATTTTGCTCAATGTCTCCAGAGAGGATAAGAATTAATGGTGACAAAAAAGATACATCATACTTAAAAACCATATTAACAAGAATGATAACAAGAACAATATGTACAGAAATATAAATAAAGTGATTGATCAAACCCATAGACTATAGAAAAAATGTCGGAAAAACTGGTCAACATGGAGGAGCTGATATATCATGCGAGGCTAAATACCCTTCAGGATAGCCACTTCAACTGAACTGAGGACAATAAGTATGGTTTTGAAAAGTAAAAGAAACAGATAAGGAAAAGACAACCTCTTGATAAACAACCAGGCATCCATGGCCTTTCTATTAAGCCTGCCCAACACACCATTTCAAAAACAAAAAAAAAAAAAAAAACAAGAAGGAAAAAAAATAGTTGAAGAAATAATATATATATATATATATATATATATATATATATATATATATATATATATATATATATATATATATATATATAATATAGAACAGTGTGCCCGAGTGTACCTCAAGCAAGAGAACTCCAACCCAAGACAGTGGAAGACCATGGTACAGAGGCTATGGCACTACCCAAGACTAGAGAACAATGGTTTGATTTTGGAGTGTCCTTCTCTTAGAAGAACAGCTTACCATAGCTAAAGAGTCTCTTCTACCCTTACCAAGAGGAAAATAGCCACTGAACAATTACAGTACTGTAATTAGCCCCTTGATTGAAGAAGAAGTGTTTGGTAATCTCAGTGTTGTTAGATGTAAGTATGTGACCACGTCAAAGTCCACAAAATCCTGAGACAACAAAGCAGTTGCATCTGGAGAAGCAATGTACACAATCTCTCCCAAGAACGGGAAGTAGAGAGAAATGTTGATGAATAGGGAAAAGTTATTTGCTTAAATTTTAAAGGAAATCTACTAAGATTTATATGCAAAAAAGAATCCAGGACTTAAAGACACTCTTGGAAATAC
>NC_090733.1:110911898-110922708 GCF_036898095.1 Palaemon carinicauda
TATATATTTATATATATATATATATATATATATATATATATACATATATATATACATATATATATATATATATATATATATATATATATATATATATATATATATATATATATGTATGAGTGGCTTTTTACTATGACAAGAATTTACCAATTGAAAACCTGGCATGTGTACGCAAGGAATAGAGAGAGGTATACAAACATCATCCTTTGATGTCAAGACATAACGGAAAAAGGGTCGTACAGGAGAAGCTTTCTATTCAGGTTTGGGCTAAATTTACTCCCCAACCTTCACTGGAAAGGGAAGTCTGAACTCTGATTTACTGAACAAACAGAAAGACGGTGGAAGGGGGTGGAGGAGGAGTATGTTGGTAGGCATAAATCCGGTTTTTTACAATAAAGACAACGCCTGGGTGGCAATCGCTGTAAACGTTCCAGAATTCTCTTACAATCCAGAATTAGATTTCTTCTTTCTCTTGTATTTAATCCTTGAAATAGCGACAGGGGTTGGGGGGAGGGAATCTGGTACACAGAGGACAAAGTTTTAAAAAATGCGTATATTTCTTTCTTATTTTTTGCCACTGACGTAATTGTTTCTAGTTTTTATTTTACGAAACGTTGCTGTTGGCTTCCCTGGTTCCAGAAGATAAGAAAAGAATTTCTGCGGCTTTTTTTTTTAATCATTGAATACAAACCCTTTTATTTTCGGAAGCCAAATCCTGGTTCATCCCAGATCGAGTGCATTCCTTCAACCTCAGTAATGACCTCACTTGCTCTGCCACGCGCTTAATGAGCCTGTTAAATGAGAGGCACTTAGACCCCAATGCCCAAAGTTCAGCAATGTCCTTGAAAATGCCACAATTACAGATATCTGGAAACCCGTTCCAGGGAAGAGCTGCGAGAGCAGAAGGTATTTTTTCTGACGAAATGTGAGCATCAGAAATTGTTTACTCATCATTATCAACTCCAGGAGCTAAAACATGCATGACTAACATAAATAAATTGTACCAACCTGCGTGGAATGACGGGCAAGTTGCCTTTAGGTCGTGCTATTTGTATCTTATATGAATAATGGATATCTATTTTAGTGTTGTTTTTCTTCTCAAAATATGTTATTTTAATTGTTCACTACTTCTTTTGTAGTTTGTTTATTTCCTTATTCTTTTCTTCTCTGGGATATTTTTCCCTGTTGGAGCCCTAGGTTTTATTGCATCTTGTTTTTCCAGCTAGGGTTGTAGCTTTGCTAGTAATGATTATAATAGTAATAATCTGGCTGTAATTTTAGACTTCAGGAAGCGTTGTAAACGTTATAGATGTTGTCTGAGCAAAGACCTGGCACCTGATTATATATAAGTTTTTATATATTCGGAGTTGAATTTCATGAGGTTTCAGGCCACAGCATACATTTCTTTTACGAAAGTTAGGGAAATACGCAGAGCCATGTATCCCTTGAAGCTTGTAACACGCTTGCACTTAACCATTAGCGTTTAGTATAACTTTGTTGATACGACACAAATAAAGAGAAGCTGTATGAATAACATTTCTGAAACGTATTTGCATTGCAAAATATGCGTCAAACTCTCAAGACAATAAAACCATCATCTTAGATATTATTGAACTTTTCTGTTTAATTCTTATTCTTTTTATAGAAATTGGGAAGAGAGAGAGAGAGAGAGAGAGAGAGAGAGAGAGAGAGAGAGAGAGAGAGAGAGAGAGAGAGGTGAATGTGTTACATAATCCTGTCAATGGTGAGTAAGACAATAGGAAGAAAAAGGAGGAGAAGAGAAAGAAAGAAAGAATAGAGAAGCTGTAAAATGATTTTCGAAAGTCATGGCTTTGGGAGAAGTTGAAACCCGAGAAAGGATTTGGTTCCCTGTTTGTGAAACTGGTGTGACAAACCCAAGAAGAACCAAAAGCGTCTCGGTAAAAGAAAATAAAGTTTGTGAAGGGACACTGGGGGGGGGGGGAAGTAGACGGAGGGCGGATGAGGGACTGGGGGAAAAGGGAATGCGGGTGGGGGAATAGAAGGGGTGAGATAGAGAGTGAATAAAAGTGAAGGGAAATATGAGGGGAGGGGAGGGATGGAATAGGTAGGGAACGATGGCTGGAAAGGAAAGGGGGCGTGTGTTAATGCAAGTTTATTGTTTTATTGTACAGTATAATTATGGGAAGATCATCTATTTTCTTAAGTCTTGTTACTCCAGAGATCTAAAGGGTACCTCAGAACTTACGCACACACATATAGGCTATATATATATATATATATATATATATATATATATATATATATATATATATATATATTTATATATATATATATATATATATATATATATATATATATATATATATATATATATATATATATATTATAGTATATGTGTATGTGTATAGATACACAATTATAGACATAAATACATGCTCCCACATTTTATATATACATATATATATATATATATGCATATATATATTTGTATATATATATATATATATATATATAAAAGTATATATTCACAAATGTGTGTTAGTGTTTGTATATACTGTGTGTATATATATATATATATATATATATATATATATATATATATATATATGTATGTATGTGTGTGTGTGTATGTGCATACTTGCTATGACCAGAATCAAACGATGTTGCTCCACGACAATTAGAACATGAAGTCAGCACCGTCCCTCCCAGTGGATTTGCTTTAGAATGCAAAGCACCGCAGAAAGTTTCAGACATAATATCTATTCGCCCGAGCAATGTCGTCTTCCTGACTCTCCGGCATTTTCATAAGTTCTTATACTGCAACAACTTGATCTTGATAACGTTGTCATATCGGAGTCTGGCTGATAAGAACAGAACATTGTGGATCTGTCTCCTGAATCTCCGCTGCTGGACGATTATATTATTCCAGAATATTGTTGTGTTTTTTCTTTAGCTGGAATGTTATTTTTATGAAGAAAGGGCATGTGAAAGAAAAATGCCAATCAAACTAAAATTCAAGATCTATATTACAATAATAAGACCAGAGTTAATGTTTGGATCGGAAAGAAGAAGATGAAAAGAAGCAAATCTTGAGGAAACAAAGATGAGAATGTTGAGGTGGATTATGGGAATATCCTTGCTTGAAAGATTAAATAGTTATGAAATAAAAAGAATGAATATTACAGAGGTGATAGAGTGTCACGACTGAAATGGTGTGGGGACCTGTTGAGAATGGATTGTGGGGAGGGAGTGAAGAGGGCTTGTAAAGAACATTGGCAACCGACCCCTTAATGTATGGATAACGGTGGGAAAGGTAAAGATTCTTGTTTTTTAAATCGTGTCTTTAAGGTGGTCATTATTAAGTTCTGGGTTGAATATGAACATCTCAATTTACAGTGACATATTTCTAAACTAATTTAGAAGCTAGGGATAGAATTCAGTATCAGTAAGCTAGTGGTTAAGAAGATAATTTATTCTTTTGTTATTAATAGCTAATTAGGTTCATGTATTAATTCCGTATTGTGTTATTAACGCCTAATTATGTTCTTGTTTTAATCTTGTGTGTTAATGACGCCTTTACAGTCTTTTAGGAGCTATTACTTTGTCCCTAACATCTTGTTCAGTAAAGTTTTACTTAAGCTATAATTGTAACTTGCAGTGTGAAATATCATTCTAATTGATGATGAAATCTCCCATTTGTAGGGCTTAATAACTTTGTCGATAAGCAGTTTACATTTTATTCTTGCATTGACGATATTAGAAGCCTATGACGATAATAGTGTGAGTTACCGAGATCCAGTTTTGAAAAATATATATTAAATTTCTCGTCTCATATCTTCATTCCATGGCAGTGTATTCTTGAAACAGGGATCTTCAGACATGCCGGAGATTGTTACTGCGTTGTGACATAAGATTGTCCCGGGAAACAAAAGCTATTGATCTCGTGGCTGTCGCAAAAATATGTTTAAAATTCCTTGATGCATTTTACAAGAGGCGCTCTACCCTCAACTTCTCTCACTCTCCTCCATGATTCGGTTTAAGCGACATAATGTTATTATTGCAATTATGTTATCATCAAAAGTAAGCTTCATTTGCTAGTATCACATTCATACCTGTAGACTTTATTGTTTCTGTTTACCTTTTATACGGTTTAAAGGCCGTTCATGAGTGGCGGAGGCAAGAACCGACATTGTCCTAGCTAGCAGGACAATGCCCAAGAAACTGATGATTACAGATTATTAGCGCCTAAGACCCCTCTACACCAAAGCTAGGATTATGGAGGGCCAGGCAATGGCTGCTGATAGCTCGGCAGGTATGTATATATAGGCTCCCCCAAAACCTCATCCTTAGCTCACAAGGATGGTGAGGTTGCAGATACTAAAGAAAGTATCGAGATTAAGCGGTAATCGAACCCCAGTCCGGCGAACGCCAGGCAGGGACGCTTCCAATAGGCCACCACAACCCTAAACAGATATAAACACAAAAGCCGTTACATATCGTATCATAACTTTAATCTCAACATGAAAATTAGGAGAAAGGAAATTGGAGTAACAGCCAGCCGTAGACTAAGTCTTAATCCAGAGTTTAGAGCTTGTCAGTACCTCCCCAGTTGGCTCTTTTCCCTTTCTAATTTATAGAATTGCTATGGGAATAAGTGACCCAGTAGTCGTTAGGCGCCTTTTATTTCTTCTCCCTTAAATCCTTCTTAATGTCAAATCCTTTTTTATAGACTAGCAATAATTTCTTTCTCGGTAGGCATCGAGCCAATAAGGATGAGCATGAATGGAAAACGACCGTCAGAGATGTGCACCTTACCAGGTCGTATTCTGGGAAGCCAAGACCAAGGTCAAAACGACTTGCTATCACATTTTGTTATGAAAGAGACCCTTCGCCATTTTAGGGCCCCCCCCCCCCTCACTATCACTTTCAAACAGGTATGTCACGCCTGGTGACCTGAAATGATCAATCAGCCGCCTAGAAACTTCTAACAAGATTTATAGAGTGGTACAAGGTCCCCATCTCTTCTCCCCCTTTAAACAGATATGTCATACCCAGTAAGCTGGAATGACCAAACACTCACCTTTAAAAACTTCTAACAAGACCAAAGAGAGAATAGGTCGGTGTATATGGAAGTCTTGAAAGATCGTGCACGTCTGAAATTCGACTTTATACACTGAGGAGATTCGGCAAAGATTCAAGGACTTTATTTCCTCCTGGGGATAACGCAGCTGATGTTCCGTGCGCGTCTTATAACCGCTTCATGAGGCGCTTGGAATATATATTACACTGTCACTCTCACCTACTCCAGAATATGGAGCCTCATAGAGGAGAAGTAGATGGTGGAAGAGACGCTTATTGATTAGTATACCTCCTAGACGTACAGTTGGACACAGGAATTCCTGGTACACCTTGCTCAGAGAAGTGAACCTAGCCACACCCATACTGCTCGGTGAGCTTCTGTGTTTAACCTAGCCCACCACACTACCTCTGCCATATCTCCCCACGCATTGCTGTTTGGTTACTCGCAGTGAAGGAAGGGTGTTACAATGTGTAGCTACAACTGGGCCGCAGACAAATTTCATAGGGTATCCTCTTTCATAATTAAAAGCACTTTGTCTAATCTCATCACTAGTAACATTATAGATTATCGAAAGTTTGCGTCGTTAACTGGCTTTGAAAATTAATATAATTTCGTTGACTGAAATTATTTGTCCTATTGTTAGAGAGTTGAAAGTAAATGCCTCTCTATTATTCAAGAATATTTGATAACATCAGTAGTTTTCTGCCTAAAGAGCAATTAACATTATTGAATGGTTATTTATAATATTCGAAATGTACTGCTTATTGTGCTTGTGTATTTGTGCGTATAATGTTAATGTGTATTATTAACAATCGATTGGTGTCTTGTGTACACGTAGTATAAATGATCTAATGATTGAGTTGGAGAATATTTTGTTTACCGTGCGTGATAAGGAGAAACACGAAAAATAATTGGAAATAAGCCGTGAAGTAGATGCCGTGATGTCCATTATAGTAATGACATAATACAACGGATAAACTTGAGTTTTGGAAAATAGCCTAGCATTGTAATGGTGAATTTTTACGGATCCCATTAAAAAACTCGGGTTATTTTCTGAGAAGAATCAACAAAACACACAGAAAATTGTTCTTGATGATCACTTTTCATCTCTAATTTCATATAGAAAATATTTACTTATGATCATTATTTTTTATAAATACTTAACGATACTATATTTTGTTTAACTTGATGAAAACGCCATGCTCTGTCTAAGAATCGTGAGTATTAAAAATCTGCAGTTATATACGTTGTATATACGTCACATACAACGTATATATTATTGTTATTACTAACCAAGCTACAACCCTAGTTGGAAAAGCAAGATGCTATAAGCCCAAGGGCTCCAACAAGGAAAATTAACCCAGTGAGGAAAAGAAATAAGGAAATAAAAAACTGATGAGAAAAAATTAACAATAAATTATTTTAAAAACAGTAACAATATAGAAATGTCATATGTAAAATATAAAAAGACTTATGTCAGCCTGTTAAACATAAAAACATTTACTGCAGGTTGGAACTTTGGAAGTTCTTCTGATTCAACTACCCGATTAGGAAGATCATTCCACAACTTGGTCACAGCTGGAATAAAACTTGTAGAATACTGCGAAGTATTGGTGAAGAAAGCCTGACTATTAGAATAAACTGCATGCCTAGTATTACGAACAGGATAGAACTGTCCAGGAAGATCTGGATGTAAAGGATGGTCAGAATTATGAAATATCTTATGCAACATGCATAATGAACTAATTGAACGACGGTGCCAAAGATTAATATCTAGATCAGGAATAAGAAATTTTGTAGACCGTAAGATTCTGTCCAACAAATTAAGATGAGAATCAGCAGCTGAAGACCAGACGGGAGAACAATACTCGAAACAAGGTAAAATGAAAGAATTAACACACTTCTTCAGAATAGATTGATCACCGAAAATCTTAAAAGACTTTCTCAATAAGCCAATTTTTTTGTGCAGTTGAGGAAGACACAGACCTAATATGTTTCTCAAAAGTAAATTTGCTGTCGAGGAATACACCTAAAATTTTTAAAGAATCATACAAAGTTAAAGAAACATTATCAATGCTGAGATATGGATGTTGATGTGCCACTGTCCTTGACCCACTTAAATTATACTCTTAGCTACCCCAGATCTACATTCAGGGAATGGAATTGATGTAACGAGAGTAGCATCATCTGCAAATGCAACAAGCTTGTTTTCTTGGCCAAACCACATGTCATGTGTATATAGTAGGAAAAGTAATGGGCCAAGAACACTAACCTGTGGAACACCGGATATCACATTCCTATACTCACTATGGTGACCATCAACAACAACTCTGAAATCTATTGCTTAAAAATTCAATAATAATGCTATAAAACGACACACCCACTCCCAACTGTTTGAGTTTGAAAACAAGGGCCTCATGATTAACATGGTGAAAGGCAACACTAAGATCAAGGCCAATAATACGAACTTCCTGACCACAATCAAGGGATTTATGTACAGCATTGGAGATTGTAAGAAAGGCCTCACATGCTCCAAGGCCTTTACGATATCCAAACTGCAAACTAAGGAATAGGTGATTACCTTCAGCAAAGCTAGAAGACGCTCAAAAACTAGATAATATGGGAGTTATGGAAATTGGTTGGTAATCAGATGGACTTGAGCTACCATAAACACATTTACATAGTGGAGTAACATTACCAATTCTCCAACAAGTGTTAAAAGCTCCTCTTCTTGCCAACGTGCGCAAAATAACATATAACTTTGGAACTAAGAAATCGGCAGTCTTTATAAAAACCAAAGGAAAAATACCATTTGGGTCTACACCTCCATAACCAGCAAGGTCCATCAACAGAGCTTTGATTTCACGAGATCAAAAAGCTAAATTAGATAGTTTAGCCTCAAGAAAACTGGAATGGGGAAGGTCGAGTTTCTCATTACTCTGTTTATTGTCAAACACATCAGTCAAAAGGGTTGCTTTTTCCTTTGGCCAGTGAGTGACAGAGCCATCTCGTTTAAGTAAAGGAGGAACTGTTGCATCTACACCAATGAGTGCAGATTTAAGGGTAACCCATCACTTATGTACCTGGGTTGTACCAAAAAAGTTTTCTTTTATGGTTAAATTGTATTCCTTTTCTGTTGAAGCATAAAGTCTTTGAGCAAAAGCTCTTAGCTGAGTATAGTTATTCCAGGTCTAATCTGATCTGTTACCATTCCAAAGATGATAGGCCTCCTGCTTCTTCAAATAAGCACGTCTACAATCATCATTGAACTACGGTTTGTCCTTCACTCGGTACATTAGCACACGAGAAGTGATACGCCTATCAATTATGGTGACTAGATTCTCATTCAAAGGAACAACAGGATCAACACTGCTATACAACTGTGACCAATTCAAGCCCAAAAGATCATGCAAAATCCCATTCCAGTCTACTTGAGATTTCATATAAATCTCACATGAGTATAATACATCAGGAACAGCCTGCTTAGTCTTCACTTCTAATGAAATCAAGGCATGATCAGATGTCCCAACTGGAGAACCAACCTTATTTTTTATCACGCCAGGGGAGTCAGTGTATATGAGATCCAAGCAGTTACCAGACCTGTGAGTAACTTCACTTATGATTTGCTGACAGCCTGATTCAGAAGCAAAGTCTAAAGCTCTTAAGCCATGGATTTTCTTCTGAGGTTGTGAGTATTGTGAAAACCAGATCATTTACCTGATATTTTAAATATTGGTGGGAAATTAGATCTTATATTTTATTGCCTTATTAAGCTTATGCTGACTTGTTCTTCATATCCACTTGTGGTTACATTTTTTACATTCCCTCTTTGTCTCACAGACTGATTATCGTGGGTGTGTTTGCCTATGGATTTTGCATATTGAATAAGTTTATAAACATGATTATATCAGCATACTCCTCAACATCAAATAAGAAATATTTCTATTTGGTAGTCTCTCTCTCTCTCTCTCTCTCTCTCTCTCTCTCTCTCTCTCTCTCTCTCTCTCTCTCTCCCTGTATATATATATATAGTATATATATATATATATATATATATATATGTGTGTGTGTGTGTGTGTGTGTATATATATATATATACTCGTATATATATATATATATATATGTGTGTGTGTGTATATATGTATATATATGATAGTGAGCTTTGCTTTCACGCTTATTCCTCTCTCTCTCTCTCTCTCTCTCTCCTCTCGTCCTCTCTCTCTCGTCTCTCTCTTCTCTCTCTCTCTCTCTCTATAATATATATATATATATATATATATATATATATGTGTGTGGTGTGTGTGTGTGTTGTTTGTGTTTTGGTATGTATGTGTAATTGTGTGCGTTCTTACTTCCGGGACAGAGAAAATTGAATATACTCTGTTTGAATTGAGAAATAAAAGAATTTTGGCTCAAGTTATAAATGTGCTAATAAACGTCTCTCCTTTCTCCCTCACGTCCGCATCTCTCTTTCTCTTTTTCCTTCCTTTTAATTTGGAGTCTCTCCTTTTTCCCTTTAAGTTTCTCTCATCTTTTTGTTTTCCAATTTCCCCTTTTTCCTTCCTCCTGTCTCTTTTCATTTCCCGTCCAGCCAACGGTTCAGCTCCCCTGTTTTCGTTTGGTATTTTCGAACATCTCCCCCCCCATTGCCACTCTCTCTCTCTCTCTCTTCTCTCTCTCTCTCTCTCTCTCTCTCTCTCTCTCTCTCTCTCTCTCTCTCTCTCTCTCCTAAATAAATTCCTTCTTTACATCTCTTATCATCGATCATTTTTTTTTCTCTCATTCCTTGCCTACCTTGACTTGCCTCCTTCACTTTCTACTCCCTGTTTTTTCCTATCTGTAGCTGTCTCTGCTCTTCCTCCTTTTATTTCGTCTTCTTTATCTCTTCCTAACTTTACTTCACCTGTTTTATCTCTTCCTGCTATTCCTCTTTCTACGTTTCTCTTTTTACCTTTTACTGCTCCTTACCCTAAGTTTTCTCTTCGTACATTTATGCCTACTTATTATCCTCCCGTTACCTTCCTCTCAAGTTTCCTCAACTTACCTTTATTCCACCTACATTTTCTCTTCCCATCCTTCCTCTCCTTAGGTTTTCTTCTCTTACCTTTACTCCATTTACTTATTCTCAATACGTTTTCTCTTAACGTCATTATACCTGCATTATCCCTGCCTACCTTCCTGTCCACTTTCTTTGCTTAACCCCTTCTTAATACCTCCTCCCTCCCTGCCCCCCCCCCCCCCCCCCCACTGCAACGGCAGGCTATACGGGTAGAATATTAAGGGTCTGCATTTTATGTTTACAGCTGGAGATTAAGTCTCGAGATGCAGCTGATGCTGCTGCCCCTTTTGTCTCCGTCCCCGACAAATGGGCGAAGTTTGTCGCTGTTTCTTGCGAGATATCGTCGCTTCGTCGCTTCATTCTTGCAATAACTTTCGAGTGCGACGAGAATATTCAGCCAGGGGAGGGGGAAGAGAGTAGGGGGGATCAGGAGGGTGCAGGGGGAGGGGCCTCTTGACCTCCACAAAGCCCATGCCAACTGGATGGATGTTATCTCCGAGATAATTGAAATTATTTTCTAATTTTTTGCCGCAGTTTTTTAATATGATCTCCCTCTTGTCCTTGAAGAGCACACACACACACCAGGCATACCGGCTGTTGTCTTGAGATAATTAAACTTATTTTTCTTTCTTCTAAGACTCATTTTTTTTCGATACACTTCGTTTTAATCAAATCCAACGGCGAAAGTT
>NC_090733.1:110925708-110930708 GCF_036898095.1 Palaemon carinicauda
TTCTATCTTTCATATATAAACTATAAAAACAAGCGGTCGGGAAGAGAAATAAGATGGAACAGCGTGGCCGAGTGTACCCTCAAGCAAGACGGTATGTAAGTATGTATGTAATTATGTATGTATGTATGTATGTTTATGTATACATGCACTTACCATAATGTATGACTGAATACCTTCCCTTATCCTCGCGTTGCCATGCATCCTACGACAGAGACATCTCTTGGGAAGATGAATAATCTCTGAACCAACAGTCATTCGTAGCAGTTTACGAGATCACTGTCATGGACGTGGGACGTATAATACTGTAATTCATACTGCAATTTACTGTTGTAATTACTTTAGGGTATTGTTATTACCTGATCACTTGCAGGCTTTGATGGCTGATGCTGCAGAAATTGTTCTCATGTTTTAGTTATAGTCATTAAAGGGGAAACATTCGGGTCACTAATACTGTACATGTTATTTATATGGGGATCATCGTATTTCCTATGAAGGAATAATGAGGGGCTTCTGACTTCGGGTATATATATATATATATATATATAGCTATATATATATATATATATATATTCATATAATATACATACTGTGTGTGTGTGTGTGTGTGTGTGTAAGTGCTTGCAGTGGTCTTGATTCATTATTCTTTTAGTTTGTTTCCATAAATACATAAAATTTGGGAAAGAACATAACTTGGCCCTGTAGCTTTCAATTCTCTCTCTCTCTCTCTCTCTCTCTCTCTCTCTCTCTCTCTCATCAAATTCATAAAGTGAGAGGGTAATTTATTATTATATTTATCAAAGCATCCGTGCATCAAATGCTTTAATTTCCTTTGTTGGACCTTAATTTTGCTCAGATTGATACAATTTACAAACTTGACATTAAAAATATCCCCAAGAATATTATTTGTTGATTTTCCTAAGGAATTGGGAGAAACAAATTTTCTGTTCTTAAGTAGCGAAACTTTGTAAGTTTTTCGATTATTCACTACAACTTCATAATTTACTGCGATGACTACAGTATATTTTTTCTACCGTACTCTGTATCCAGATGTCTGTACCATATATTATTACATCTGATATTATACTACATTAATGATACAAAAAAAACAGCAACAACTACTACTACTACTACTACTACTACTACTACTACTACTACTACTACTACTACTACTACTACTGAAACAACAACATCAACAACCACAGTAATAATAATAATAATAATAATAATAATAATAATAATAATATAAACAACACAACAACAACAACTACAACAGAAGTTTTAGAAACAATGAAAACTCCCCCTCTCCGAGAAAACAAAAAGTCGAAAGAACGAAAATATTACCCCTGTGTCACAGACCATAAAGCCATCCACTTTCTTAATTACCTTCGAACGGACCCCCACATGTTCTTCCTCAGCCTCTCCATAACGCCCGAGCTTTGCCGACGTCATCAGAAAAATTCGGTTAAGGGTTTAGGCCCCCTCAGCCCGTAAAACGGAAGGAGAATGCTCCAAAATGGCTCTTTAACTTCCCCTTTTGTGAGAGGTGTGTAAGCGGATGCTGGGGCCACAGTATGGGGAGAGAGAGAGAGAGAGAGAGAGAGAGAGAGAGAGAGAGAAAGCAAAGGTTAAAGGGGACGGATAATAAACCCAGGCTAAGATAAAGTAGAATAAGAAAAAGACAAAGGTTGATATGATTGAGAGGGGAAGAAGATAATTCACGAAGGCAAGGGAAAGAAAAGGAGATATGAAGAAGATGAGGTGAAGGAGTAGTAGGAGGAGGAATGCTTCGAGTATACCGCCCCCCCCCCTCACAAACAAACACAGACAGATACCCACACATCCCATCCCCAATAACCCCAAGAGGTAAATCCCCGAAGGTGTTTATCCGAGGAAAGGCATGCGTTCCCACAAGCCCGCGAGCTGGGTCTTGGTCTCCAGAGATTACTCGGATGGACTCGTAAACCCAGCGCGAAGGATGATGCGGGATTTACAATGAATTAATTCGACTGTTAAAAAGGAACAGCTAGAAAAAAAAAAAAGTATGAACTGGGATTTATAAGCAGTTTTAATATGTCGTTTAGGGTTCGGGATTTTGTCACCTTCGGCATACATCTAAATTGGAGTTTCGTTATTTATTCTTTTTTATTTTTTTATGTGAAGCTTCACTTTTTAACGAATATGAGATTTGGGTCGGAGGAGTCACATTATGTGAGTAATGTCTAAACTCTATAGGAACATTTGTAGATAATTTACTCCAGAAAAAGTCTTTATTTACTGTAACAAAACATATATTCCAAGTCCTGATACTTAAATGGCGTTTGCAATGTGGAATTACTCCATGGTGTTAGAATAAAACAAAATACGATGATGAGATATTTATAGAGTAAAAACTAGAATATACATGTATATAAAATTCATTGGCACTCCTGTATTCGGTACTAAACGTTTCTTATATTTCCTGAAATCTTTGTCGCTATAAATTGTTAAGTGTAATAATCATATTTTTTTTTTTCATTACTAGACTTCATGAAATAATATTTGAGATACTTAGTAAAAAGGAAATTTCTCTTCAACTAAAATTCTGTCATAAATTTACCTTTATTCACTAAATGATCAATCTTGAGATATATAATGTAGGTTGATTGATTGATTGAGAAACTTTTTTATTCTTTTCATGAGTCACGTTATTGACAAACCGCAGAGAGAAACTAACAGATAGATAGAATATTAGATAAATAGAGATAGATTCACCTGTATAAAAGATAAGAGAGAGAGAGAGAGAGAGAGAGAGAGAGAGAGAGAGAGAGAGAGAGAGAATGGATTGAGCTTTAAAGGAATTAATTTTCTTTGTATTTTCTTTATTTAACCGTAATTATTGTACTTTGAATAATTCGGAAAACAAAAAGTATATATAAAGCAAGAAAAACGAAAAATCTTTATAAATCCATCCGGCTCTAAAATACTAGGTTAGCGTAAAGTATATTACAATATAAATTCACATTAACTGTAACTACGTACCAACAGCTTTTTAGCTATCTATCTTCCTTACGTAACAAAATATTTTGACATAACCAGCAAATATTGGTAAGCATCACAGTGACTTATTTGTTGCCATCAAAATCATCGCCCTTCATTATAATGATTAGAGTTTATAAGTAAACTTTGGTAATTTTGGACCGTAGATTTTCCCCATTCATTTTCATTACAGTAGCAAGCTTGTTGTTCTTATTACTAGTGGACACGACCCGTCAAAAATGTCGGTGAAATGTTTTAGATAGATATGAAAAGACACACGCACCATCTTTTCAAAAGGGTATGACTACTCCTCTCGCCTCTACCCGAGGGACGGCTAGAGCTGAACATACATATATATATATATATATATATATAACACTTGCTCTTTCTTAGGTAGGGGAGATTATTATTATGATTATTATTATTGTTGTTGTCGTAGTTGTTGTTGCTCAGTACGTTTTGAAGTATCAACTCTGGAGATTATCTAAATGAAGGTATATGACCAGCTAAGTCCATGAGTCATGAATTTCAGAAAATTTAATTTTCAACTGTATTTCTACGCCTTAACCCCCCCCCCCTAAACCATATGAATGAATAAGACAAAATTGGGAATCGAAATAAACAGTCGTCATACTGATTTATAACAAATGACGTCCCTTAAAATTGGATTTGCTTTGGGTTTAATATGTTACCATCGTTTTCTTGATAAAGGCAAGCGTATTTTATGTGAGTGCGTATATATGCATGTCTGTACATAACATATAAGATATATATATATATATATATATATATATTATATATATATGTATATATATATATATATATAGAGAGAGAGAGAGAGAGAGAGAGAGAGAGAGAGAGAACAGTGTAGAGCGAATACAAGGCCAGAGAAGGAGATAGCTGTGTGGAGGGAAAGTAAGAAAGAAAGAGAGAGAGCAGTGTAGAATGAAAGAAAGATAGGAAGAAAGGGGTTCAGAGAGAAACAGATCAGCACTTACCAAAAAAGGGAGAGAGAGAGAGAGAGAGAGAGAGAGAGAGAGAGAGAGAGAGAGAGAGCAGTGTAGAGGGAAAAGGGTAGTAGTACAGGTTAAGAGAGAGAGAAAGAAAGAGAGAGAGAGAGAGAGAGCGTATTGCGGAAGGAAAGCAAGAGAGAGTGCAGAGTGAATGAGAAAAGCAGTGCAGAAGGAAAGAGAGAGAGACTGCAGTGCAGTGAGAGAAAGCAGTACAGAAGGAGAGAGAAAGAGGGGAGAATGTGCAGTGTGAGAGAGAGAGAGAGAGAGAGCGTGCAGTATAGAGTTAGGTAAAGAGAGTAGTGTAGAGTGAGAGAGAAAGAAATAGCAGTGCAGTGGGAGAGACAGCTGTGCGGAGTGAGGCAGAGAGAGGATAATATATATATATATATATATATATATATTTATATATATATATATATGTATATATATATATATATATAGAGAGAGAGAGAGAGAGAGAGAGAGAGAGAGAGCGCGCAGTGAAGAGTGAGAGAAATTACAAGGAGTTAAAAGGATTTTGGATGTCTCAAAGACTTTTAGTCCATTCGGGGAGACTCCAATTGCTCTTGGGCGGAACGATTTAGTTTAAATTAAATCTTAAGAGAGTTTTTATGATCTTGTCAAACTTATTCTTGAACTCGTTTACCGTGTACTGTTTACTGCATCCGCTGTAAGTCTGTTCCATGCATTTGTTATTTTGTGTGTAAAGAAATTACCACATTGAGTGGTATCGTATCTTTTCAATTCCAGTTTGTATCCGTTACCTCTGGACTGATTTTTGCTATTCCTTTAAGAATTTCGAATGCCTGTATTAACTGTCCCCTTAGTCACCGAATTTGTAGATCAAATAAGTTCAAACGTTCCATCTTCCGTCTATATCCATATTGCCTTAGTGTTGGAACTAGTTTTGTGACCCGAGCTTATACTGCATCCTGTCTATCAATATCCTTCTGAATACTTGTAGCCCAGAAT